>NW_015506076.1:230545-231544 GCF_001515645.1 Sinocyclocheilus grahami
TTAGACAGATTTGTGAACAATATTTGAGAGAAATAGGCCTTTTGTGTACATAGAAAAAGTCTTAGATCTTTGAGTTCAGCTCATGAGAAATGGGGGCAAAAACAAGTGTTTGTGTTTATAATTTTGTTCAGTGTATATATATATATGTGGTAACACTTTACTTGAAGGGGTGTGCATAAGACTGACATGACACCTTCATAATCATGACATGACACATGTCATGAATATGAAGGAGGTTTTATGCATGTTTATGACAACTGTCATTAAGTGTCATTCGCTCAGTTATGTCATTTTTAATGCAAATATGACATTATTTGACCTAACCCTACCCCTACCCTTACCCCTAACCATAGCCCATAACAAAGACATCTCAAGCAATGTCATCTTTGCATTAGAAATTACATAACCGAGTGAATGACACTTAATGACAGTTGTCATAAACATGCATTAAAAACCTTCATATTCATGACATGTGTCATGTCATGATTATGTAGGTGTCATGTCATGATTATGAAGGTGTCATGTCAGTCTTATGCACACCCCTTCAAGTAAAGTGTAACCATATATATATATATATATATATATATATATACACACTCACACATACACAGGGGTGCACATAAGTGGTACGCAGGTGCGCGACTAAAATAAAAAATGCAATGTGTAAATATGTTCAGACCGCTCATTTGCGTACGACATTGTTGACAGCTGTTAATGCACAATCACTATTTTAGATTGACTAACTGTAATAATGTATAAGATTTCCACTCAAACTGAAAGCATAAATCTATAGGCTATGTGCTGCTGGTTTCAGAGCAAAATGCAAAACTGACATTTAATTCACTGACGTGCTTCACTCAGCAGCGCTAAACCCCTATAAATAATAATTTTATTTTTAGTTATATTTAATGAGTAACACTATGTGCAGTGTGAGTACCAAACCTCCAGGTGCTCTCATGAAAACCAGACCGAAAAACTTGTGAACACCTGTGTGTATAT
>NW_015506076.1:231626-287142 GCF_001515645.1 Sinocyclocheilus grahami
TATATATATATATATATATATATATATATTAGTGTTGTCAAAAGACCCGGTACTTCGGTACCAAATCGGTACTAAAAAAAAAAGAAAACAAAACATTACGGTACCAGGTTTTTTTTTTAAAAGCACCGGTGGTACAGAGTACCCGGTCAACCCGGTTCTCAGATATGGTGACCTCAAAATGAGGAAACACCAAACTAACAAAACTTTAAATTTCAAATGAAAGAGTTCAAGCAGTTAAGTTTCATTTTAATTTCTAATATTTAGATCAGTGTTTCCCATACATTGATTTATTTGTGGCAGCCTGTCCTCTGCAGCGTTTGTGAGCGGAGCGCTTAGTTGATTACAGCCATTACTGGGGAAACCTCTATCTCTCCTGCTTTACAAGCGCCTCCTGCTGGCAGAGAATGATTTTGCATATATGTGCCGCCACAAATAGAGTGCAAGTCTGGGGGAAACACAGCTTCTGTTATGAATAATATTCAATATTTTAATTTGAATGTCGGATTGAAATGAACGCTTTTATTAGAGTAATTAATCGTTAGCATAAGCACGGCTAACGCTAATATAATGAGCATTAGAATGAAGTTTCTTTATTAACTATTTAATGCTCCTATAACTTTTATTAGGGTAAAAAAAACAGAAGGACGTGATGATATTTACTATTTTTACACACCAGAGGCTTTTAAATGAATTGTGAATCTAAAATATGCGTGTTAGAGAATGTACAGATGGTTAACATTGTTTGTGTCATATCAGCTAAAAACAAAACCCCAGAACAGCTTTTCTGACTAACTTAGCTGTTATTCTTGGCTGAATAACTCTAGGTCTTCAAAAGCCCTTTAAAATTAAATATGTACACAGTTTGGATTAAATGAAAGTATAGTCAAATTTTTTAATTAGCATGTTTTTGTGTTTTGCTTTGGTACCGAAATTGGTACCGAGAAAAGATTTTCACTGAAATTTTGGTACCAGCACAACACGGACGGATGGATGGATTTAGATTTTTAAAAATATTTTTTATACATTTAAAATCGTTCACATTATCTCATTTTATAATATCACCAAATATTAAAGTATTATTTTCAACTTTACAGAGTACTTCTCCATTTGTCCAAATAGTTTCAAAATCCAGTAGATTTTTCATAAAACAAAAAGAAAAATCATGTTTAATTCCTTTAAAAACCTTCATTATATTACACTCATTTCCAAAATCAATTTTCTGTTTTCTACTTAAATAGACATCTTTGTTTGACCTATAATAAAATTCAGCAAATGCCCCATTCTTTTCTTAACTTTAGACTCCTTAAAACCATAAATAAATACAGGTATACTGAACATTTCATTAAAGTCATCAAAAATCATTGTCAGCACTTCAAACAGAGACTGTAACCTTTGACAATGAATAAAACAATGAACAATAGTTTCACTCTGCCCACATAAAGTACAACGGTCTATTACTTGGGGATTCAAAATAGAATTTAAATGCATTAACTGCAACAATGCCATGCAAAATCCTCCACTGCAAATCTCCAATACATTTTGTCAATGGTGGCTTGTATAACGTACCCCACATTGGTTTAAAATTAGAAGCAAAACATAAGTGACTTCAACATGAATTATCAAAATGATGTACCAACTGTTTTTTGTTCAACACCTTTACACACACACCTTATAAAAATATTTTTCACAAGTAAACTTACTATTTCTGTCCTTCAAATTGTTTGATACTGTTAAAGGACAGTTCATTTCCGTATCTGGTAAAACCCAGAGAAATAATATTTGCTGGAAAATTGTCCTCTGCTTCTGGTCTTTGTTGTAATATTGAATAATCATATAGAAGCATCCATTCTTCTTCAGATAAGGAACTGCAAAAATTTTTCAACATCTGTCCAACTACTCGTTCAGAATGAAGGCCAAATTTATGAGTCAATGCAACAATATTACTTAAATCCCTTCCAGCCACTTCCACCAAGTCCTTCATTATTATAATTTGTGCATTTTTCATTTTTTGTTCAAGCCATGATGGTATCTGGCAAGACAAATTCAAACGAGACCCATTAATCAATGGTTCTAACAACAACCAATGTAAAGATTTTCCATCAGTAGACCTTATTTTCATCAAACACCATGATTTCCGAACTCCTTCATAAAAAAAATAAATTACTTTCCAATCAATTCTCTTACAATCTGTCCTTAATCCCAGCGTCCCAACCACACTTAAAAGTTTAAAAGCAACATTATTCCAAGTCAAATTCTGAAACAATTTTTTTTTAACAAATTGCAGTCTAAAAGCTGCTTTCCGGCTTTCAATATATATTAGACCTTGTCCTCCCTCTTCTATAGGAAGATACAACACACTTTTAGGAAGCCAATGTAATTTATCCCCCAAAAAATTAACTGGTCTCCAATTTTTGATTTCTTTTAAATCACCTTTTTTTTGGGAGCAGGGTTAAAACTGCCCTTTTACAACTTTGTGGCAGCTGTGCTCCATTCAAACTTTCATTCAGAACTTCAAGCAAATCATCTCCCAAAAACTCCCAATAGGCCTTATAAAAATCAACAGAAAGACCATCAATTCCTGGTGCCTTGCCATTTTTTAAACTTTGTAATGAAATATACAACTCCTCTTTTGACAAAGGTGTCATCAATTCTTCAAAAGATTCTTTAGGCACCTGAGGAAGATCTTTATAAAATGTTTGTGCCAGAACATGCTCACTTGCATAGAGCTCTTCATAAAAATTAACTGCTCTTCTGTGTGTATCAGATATGTCCGTAAGTTCCTTCCAATCAATAGATCTTAAATGAATTAACCAACACTGGCCATTTTTCTTTTCTATGCCAAAAAAAAATCTGGACGGGGCATCCATTTCAGATATATTCTGAAATCTTGATCTCACCAAAGTGCCTTGTGCTCTGACTCCTAACAGATCAGCCCAAACTATTTTTTTTTTCTTTTTCAATGATTTAAAATAATCTTGATCTCCTGTGGAGTCACATAAATTCTGAAGCTCCACAATATCAACTTCAAAATGTTTAATATACCCAACAATGTCCTTTGTTTCATTGCATATTGATTACAAAACAGTTCTAATTGAATTTTTCCAACATCCCACAATTTCCATTTTGCCCCCAAAAAATCTAAAACCTAAAATTTAAAATCTTCAACAAGTGTACAATTAAAATGCCAGTACGTACTCTTATTTCTTATAGAATTGATATAAACAGAAGTAATCACCATAGAATGGTCTAAAAACCCTACTGGACATTTATGACAACTTTTAAAACACTGAGATTGGAATTTATAACAATAAAATCTATCCAACCTTGCTAAAGCAATGTGATTTTTCTCTTACATGTGTCCATGTATACTGTCTTATGTTGTTATGCAAATTTCTCCAAATATCACAAAGTTAATTTGGTACAATGAGTTGTAACATTCTTTGCCTTGAAGGGCCATGCGGCTCCAGATGATTCCTATCATTATCACTGGCAGTACAGTTAAAATCTCCACCAAGTATGAAATAATTATCTTCACATTGCTAAATTGTATTAGCAAGTGTATCTAAAAAAAAATTATTATTTCAGATGCATTTACTGGAGCATACACATTAATCAATTCCAGTGTTATCTTTTCATATTTCGCTGTAACTTTTAATAATCTTCCTTCTATTATTTGTTCTACCTTACAGGATTCTGGTAAAAAATTCCTTGAAAATAAAATTCCAACTCCTGCACTAAAAACACTTTTATGACTAAGACAGATATGACCATCCCATTCTTTTTGCCACTCACTACATTATCTGGTGTACTATGAGTGAACAACTGCTATATCTATATTTTTTCATTTTCAAAACATCATATAATTGTGCTCTTTTAGCAACATTTCTCGCTCCATTTAAATTGATGGATGAAATTGTTAAATTACTCATTAGGAGAGAGTAAGTCAAAAAGCACAAAAACACATTTTTATTATTATTTCACCATTTGATTATTTTCATTTTGATTTAATCTAGAGCTCAATCTTTGTACTATTTTTTTTTCAGCCGATACACATCTGGATTGGATAGACATTTTTCCCGTCTTTGTCTCATCAAAAATCTGTCTGATTCAATAAACAACATTTGATCAGATAAGTAATCAGTGACTTCAACATTCCGCATCCCCTTAGTAGACTGTCGAAAACTTCTCACTTTCTCCAAACTATAGCCACTAAAATCTGTCTTAATATTCACATTAGTGAATGAATCAGAAATTCTCTCTCACTGTCCGAACCTGATATGTCATCAGCACTGTAAGATTCGCCACAAGCCCCAATTTCCTTAGCTGCATCAATATTCTGCTTTTTTTCTTCTTTGATTTAGGCACTACCTCACATCAGGGCCTTTCGCACCTTTTCGCGGGAACCTTTTCATAGTACCAGAACTACCGTATTGGCCCGAATATAAGACAACCCTGATTATAAGACGACCCCCCTTTTTCCAGATGTACCTTTTGGAAAAAGGCTTTTTAAAAACCAAATCTTGTTTTTTCTCAGTAAAACACATTTTGTCTTCAATTATTTTCATATTGCATATTTTTCCTATTTTAATTTTTGTTTTGAAAGTATGGTAAAAACTGGTAAAATGTACCAACAATCACATTTTAAAAATATACACTTTTTGATATACCATAAAAAATAAAAAATAAAATAAAAATTAGGACATTTAGGTTATCCATCTAATAGTAGCCTACCAAAATCTTATTAACAGTAGAAGTTAAATCTTACTGTAGTCTTCAAATCTGGTTACTGTCTTGCGTTTTAAAATCACAAAGGGAGTTTGGTCCCATCAGGCTAACGTGACAGTCATGACTCATGCAGCTGTAAGCTTTTCTTATTCTTTTATTTTTACTCGCGATCTTTACAACACGCATTACATTACGTATTTCATGGCACACTTGTTGTATGCGTATGTAGTGCCACCTATTGTTGTGGGTGTATTATTGACATGACAAAGTCTAGACCCTGAATATAAGACGACTGCGTTTTTTCAGATGTATTTCCAAGAAAAAAACATCGTCTTATATTCGGGACAATACAGTAATTGTGGAACTACCCACTTTTTGGCGTTTTCGCACTGCCAGAACTGGGAGCGATTTTAGTACCGGACTGCCTTTTTCGAGAACCAAATTAGCTCCTACTCCAGGTGGCAAGATCCGGTCTAACCAGCACAACTGGTACTAATCGTGACACAAGTAGACATTGATTAGTACTGTACATTTAGTTCTGGAACTAAAGCGGTGCGAGAGGCCCTATTGATTTGTTTTTCTCTTAATTGTTGGAACTTTAAAGATCATTTCATCATCTCTGAGCGGTTCTCCTTCTAGCTCAATTAAATCAATTTCTTCACTTTCCTGTGTTTCCTTCATATTATCCTCTACACTTTCATTCACTTCCTTGTCCATAGTTGTTTATTTCTCAGACTCTTTTCTGTTGTTACCACTCACAATCACTTGTTCGGTGTTATTTTCTTCCTCAGCCCTTTTCATAGTACCATTATTTTGGGTTTCTTTTTCTGGACATGAACGCATTAAATGTTCTTCTTTGCCACATCCAAAACACTTCAAGTTTTCAGTTGATGCAAAAATAACAATCAAACCCGTCGATCCTGAATGTCAGAACAATATTCAATTCCTCTACACCACTCTTCATTACCATGTATACTTGTCTCCTAAACGAAACCACATGTTTCAACAATGGTGATTTACAGCCTAGAGCAGTGTTTCTCAACCCTGGTCCTGGGCGCCCCCCAGCACTCCACATTTTGTGTGTCTCCCTAATCAAACACACCTGATTCAACTCATTAGCTCATTAAAAGAAACTCCAGGACCTGAAATGGGTGTCAGATAAGGGAGACATACAAAATGTGTAATGTTGGGGGGCGCTCAGGACCAGGGTTGAGAAACACTGGCCTAGAGGGATCTTTCTTATGGCTGAGACAATCTGACCATGTCTTGAAAGTTCCCTTTCTATAATTTCATCCTCAATGAAAGGAGGCACATTTGACAACAATATTTTCTTCGCTGGATTAACGAGAAGAAACACTTTCACAAAGCTATCATTCAATGTTATTCCTTTTTCAACAACCTCATTTACTTTATCTAAAAACAAGACGACTGCACTGTTCATCGCTGATGCAGACCATATACTGTTATATCCAACAACTTTTCCCCCAATCCCTCCTTTCCCGCTACAATCACTCACACACCAAAACAGCGATATAGCAACAATACACACATAAAAAATAAAAGTAACAGATCGTAAAGTTGAGAAAAAAAAAACTTCAGTCACGCTCCGATTCATTCTCCACTCACTCCACAGATGCCCACGCATGTGCAAACATGTGCAAAAGCGAGAGAGAGGGAGAGAGGGAAAATCCAGCTAAAACCAGTTTAGGATGGGGAGCTTGTGGCTATGGCAAGCATCACTATTATTATTTCTCATACTTGGATTTGGGGGTCTGCTCTAAATCCCTCATGTGCTGTGGGCATAAACGATACCTCAAATTGTGTGGCTTGTTGAGGAGAGGTGTGCTATTACTTTCTGAAGCAATCACACACCCAAATTTTGCTTGGTGTGTGATAAAAGTTGGAAAATAATTCCCAAACGCTTGAAGGACGGACCAGAGCCATACCTAGAGACCAGAGAGTATCAGCTTTTTCCACTTGGCTCAGTAAGCAACCCAAAATACCCAAAGTAAACAGCCCAAGTATACACTTAGCAATGCCTTAGTTACCACCCAGAAACCTTAGAAACTAGGGCTGAACGATTTTGGAAAAACAATCTAATTGCGATTCTTTTTTTAAAGCTCGTTATGTTCTGTATTATTCAACAAAGACAAGCTATAAATCATTGTATAGTATGACCAACACGCTATTGGATAGATTAAACATAAATGTTCTTTTCTGTAGGCCAGGCCTAAATGTTTAGATGAAATTAGGTGATGCATGAATTGATATGAATGACATTTTTATTTAACAACTACAATCACAGTATATTGACTGATTTGTTGAACTTCCAACCTTGTAAGCATGTAATAATTATGACAACATGAATCACTGACAAATAAGCCCGGTGTAAACATTAATATGAAAGTCAGTAAAAAAATCACACAAATTAAAGTAGATTGCAGAAATATAAAAACAAATCTGTTGCTTTACCACACTACTTTAGGTAATTCAAAGTCATTGTAATAAACATGTAAACATGTGGACTGCAATAAACACTTAACTTTAGAACAGTGGTTCTCAAACTTTTTTTGGTCACGCCCCCCTTTAAACCCATAAAAAATTTTTTTTTTTTTTCATTTTCACTAAACATTATGAAAAATTAATGCTTTTTTAATTTAAAAAACCTACATGAAAAAAAACTCCTGCATCACTTGAAGCATAGAGAGAATAATAAAAATAACACTTATTCTCTGTTATTTTTTTTGTGTGTGTGGGTTTCATGCTGTCCGCTAAGGCATAGGACACACACAGGCTTTCCTCCTCACCAACAACATTAAACACCGTACAGTAGAACCCAACCCATAATAATCAGTGACGCTGTCTACACTGGATGCAGCGCGATGCAACACATCAAGTCTTTAGCTTTTGAATGACCAGCACCTGCCTGGGTCTGTGCGACTTCATCTATGGCTTTTCTCTTCCCTTTCACAAACCGATCCATCTCCCATTCTAAGTTATGTCCTTTGGCTGTTTACCATTTTATTTCTTTTAATATTTTGCTGATGGAGTATGTTTGAAGGTCGTTCATTATATACACGCTTTCAAATATTTCCACGTGTAATGTTAGCATGCCAGGGTTTCACAACAAAACTAGCCCAATTGCTACTCAAAACTAGCCCAATCGCGTTTCGAGAGGGGTTCCACCAGTAAAAATCACATTCCAGGGGGTAAAATACACGTTTTTTGGAGGGGTTCCCCAAATCGCGAACTTGGCAACACTGTAGCGTGCCAACTTGATGCTTCCTCTGAAGACTGCTTAGATGTGTTTGACTTGAACCAGCGCTGCTTAGACCGATAGGTGTGTCATCAAAGTACTGCGAGAGCTATAAGAGAGCGCGGACGTCTCCTTATGCTTTCTCTCGCCGTACTTTGATGTCATACACTGATCGATCTTCAAGTCAAACACACCTCTTTACTCTCGCGTGTCACGTGACCAGGTGTAATCGCAGGCTCTGCGATTGAAAAATCGCGATATTATCGCAAATGCAATTAATCGTTCAGCCCTATTAGAAACGCATAGCAAAGCTTTATTATCACACAGAACATCCTAGCAGACACATAGCAACCTCCTAGCAACTACCCAGAACACTCTAGTAACTCTAGCTTAGATGGTCTATATCCACCTAAGTCCACCTTTGATCAACAACAAACATGCTATGCTCAAAAATAATCTTGACCACTTTAAACTCATTTGACTTAAAGCAGGACTGATACTTGGTTTAGCATATAAAATCAATATTGATGAACGCCTATCAATATTAGATTTATTGTACTAGATCATTGTCTTCCCTTTAATGTAGTGGTTACCATATGACTGCTAGAATCAGAATGGATGTTCCGTCTGTCCCTCCACACTGATCTCAACACCCCAGCACTCTGGTAATCTAGGGAGAGACGGATTAGCCCCAAGGATGAAAACGATGGATGGATGGAGTCTGGTGGGCGGATACAATGGATAAATGAGCTGGGGAGAGGGAGGAAGTTCATTTTTCCTGCAACTCTCCAATCAGAACCTCTCCACCTGACTTTCTCTGACCTTCTCTCTCCGTGCTCATTTTAGGAATCTCTAATATAAGATTAACAAACAACCACTTGAGAAATACAAAAAAAGGGGTTTCATTTTCCTTATGTTTCCAAGACAAGCTACTATAAAGATACAATCTCCTTTTATTTGCTCATTCAGCCGATGTTTCTGTAAACAAAGATACTTATTAGGATGAGCCATTTATATTAATATTGGTGCATCACTAGTTAAGCCGAATAAAACACACACACACAAAAATCAATTGTTCATCACAAAATTATAATGTACTGTATAAAAAAAATTATTCATTTTGAGACTTGCATAAAATTACATTTAAGTGTTTTAAAATTACTAATATTGTTATTAGGCTATTAAAAGGTATTAAAGGCTAAACAAAAAAAAGATGTATTCAATTATATATATTTATATTTATTTATTATTGACTGATAACCAAGGTGGTCATTCATTGTTCCACTATCTCTCCAAGACCAGTTGAGGGGAGCTGGAAAAAACAAGAGATCTGAGCTGATCAAACAAGGCATCAATTGTGCAAAGTGTTTGGATATTCAGCTGCACAGTTCACTTGTTGAAAGGCCATAAACTGTGAAATGTCTGAGAAGGTATTACGCTGCTATTTTCATCCAAGAGCCAGAGACAGAACAATAGCGGAAGACGGATGGGCTTTTTTCTATTGCGCTACAGTGATCTAAAATATGAGGAGATTGTTGGTTTTCGAACTCACCGAATAATCTCTTTATACATATATATTAGCGAGGATATGAGAGAAAATGATCTCTGCCCCGAGCTCAGAAAATAGAGCTCATAGAGGTCTCGCTTATTGATTTTCCCACAATCCCGACTGTCATATTTCTCTCTTATTGTCAGATTTTATGTTCGAGACCCCAACAGTGGTCTAATAGCGCAGCGACTATGGACTAGCTCTCTGTCATGCACAACAAAGGTGATGTGAGTGCGTGTGTATATACACGTGTGGCACATTAGACTTTTCAGCAGATAGAAAGCAGCCCTTGGGGGTAGCCGAGAAAGAATGGACTCTCTCTCTTTTCGCCTTTCTGTTCGGTCTTGGCAGGGTCACCCCTGTCTCAGCTTGCCCAGGAAAATTGAGTTTGATGCTGATTGGGCCTTGCTGAGAGGATCTTTTTGTTCCCTTGCTACAAGGCAAGAAGAAAGAGACGAGAACTCGGCAGCTCAAGCCCAGAGCACTAAACTAAATCAAAGAACTCAGCAGTCAATAACGCTGCTTAAAGCATAACCAATGACAGTGTGTGAGGAACAGACAGGGTTGAAGCGAGAGTGGGGGGGGAAAAAGGAAGAAGAAACTGAGAAGACTCATTCTTGCAGACTACGTGTGACTCTAAAATGATATTAATGCATTTGGCAGACACTTCTATCCAATGTGACTTGCAGCGCATATTACAGAGATATCCTAAGAGTCGGCGTGTGTTCCCTGGCAATCAAGATGGCGACCCAAGAAATAACATCTTTAACAATTGATAATTTAACATTATTTACTAAATCAGATTCAAATGTCAGTTGTCAAACCTTAACCAACAGCAGCTCTGAATGCTTTAGCAAAACAATAGTTGAACACATTAATATTAGTGAACGCAATAGCATGAAAAAACAATGAAAATAACTTGTACAGCATTTATGAATGTCTTAACTCCTACATATACCAGGGCCCTATGAAATCAGTTTAATTTTTTTCCAAATTCAGGTTTTTTTCCCCATTTTTCTGGATTCCATTTTTTTTTTTCGGTTTTAATTTTTCTGGACTTTTTTTTAAATGGTTAAATTACATTTTATCAATCAAAAATGTGTCTAATGTCTAATTCATTAAAATCATGAAACTTATACAATTTAACCAAAAGTTTAACAAAAATTCCAAATTCAAATGTATTTTTTCAATAGCCTATGAAATATTGTTTTTTTTCCCTCAGAAATTATGTGTTTTGTATTTAATTTTTTCTGGTTATCAAATGAAGGCATAAAACATTGATTCAATTCATCTTTTAACCAAAAACAGTGTCTTTCATTCACACAGAGACACACAGAACATGTAGGACTCATATTTAAATAGTATTTTGTTGTTTAATATTTACAGATACTAGCCCGTATCGCACTTTGATTTAAGTGTAATGACCTACTTTTGATTAATTCACCCAAACTTTGACAAATTCCGTGTTAAACAGAAAATACAATTTTTATGACTGGATTCCGCGATTCAGTCCATGTTAAACGGTAAATTCCATTTTTATGACTGATTCAGTCCGTGTTTTCCGCATCCGAAAATCATAGGGCCCTAATATACTAATATAATTAAATTAAAGTTAAAATAACAACCAAAATTATTAGCATAATAATAATAATAATTATAATAAATAGAGCGTCTTTAGTCATATTGCTGCTCCCGACAACATTAGTAAACATCAAGTCTTAGCCATTTTCAAATTAGAATTTTTTTGTTAATTCTTTAAACCTTGTGAAATTATTAATACTTACAAATTGAACCTTATTGTAAATACTTTGTAAAAAGTTTAAAGTGAGCAACGTCTTGTTGATCAAGCACTCACATACTGGGGTAAAACACATTTCTTACATTTTTGGCACCAAACCAGTTAACTCTCAAAATTCAGTCCTGAAAATGTTAGTGTGACTGTACTAGAAGTCTTCATGGGTCCACTTGGATCCGAAAACCCGAGGTCCGACTCGGGTAATTTAAAATAAACATGCTTTTCCCAAATGGACCCGATTAGACCCGAATTCTTTTGAACTATCCCGAATGCGTAGATTACTTTCACTTTCGTATTAAGAGAGGAACACGCATTGAAAAGGAGCATACGTTCGTAATCCTCGCATACAGACACCCTCTTATAGATATGAGATCCATCAGGAAAATCCACTCGCTTCATTATGCTGCGTGTTCATGCAGGGCTTTTCTTTTTTGTGTGCAGAAGCCTTTCGCCGGAGATCAGGTTGCAGACAACAGCGAATCCATGATTAGGCTATCGATTAATTTTTTTATCAAACTATCACGTTTATTTTTCAAATCCACTGGCCACAATTGAAAGCGGAGCTCAGAAATACCTTGTATCCATCAGGCAGGCACTACTATAAAGTAACCTAATAATAAATTGAATAAATGTTAAATAAATCAAAAGTAATGGAGAAGTGGCCAAATCAGTCAACAGGACACCGGTATTTTTCCTGACTGACTGCGGAGCTGCACACATGTCAATGCCGTTTACGTTCGGGTTCAGTCGGGTTCGAAAATAAATGCAGTCGGGTCGTGTCGGACTCGGGTCTAATTTCATCGGGTCCGTCTCGGGTTGGGTTTTTCTTTAAAAAAAAAATGTATTTATGCACATCGGGTTCGGGTAAGAAGTGATTCGGGTCGGGTACAGATTTTAGGACCCGAGAAGACCTCTAGACCGTACCCATATTTAGAATCATATTTAAAACAAGACAACCGTATTCTTCTGTGGTGTGAACGTACTCGTATAGAAATGACAGTCAAACCTTAAACATGTTCATAACGCTAATGCCTGTGCATTATTGGCACAGTCTGCAAACTCAGATTGATGCAGTCATTACAGGAGCAAACCGAGTCCTTTCCAATACAAACATGAATGTGTGGGGGGAGCGATGGAAAGATAAAGAGCAGAGGCCTTTAACCTTGATAAAAGATATTAAACTCAGCACAAAGATAAAGAGAAAAAGAGAGCTCTCAATCTGTAAGAGGATGCAACGAGTGAACGCGTGAGGGATCGCAGAGAGGAAGGAAGATCTCAGACACAGAATGCTGTAATGTGAGACGGGATGCAGATATCCACAGCAACGGCAAGACGTGATGTCACGGTCATCCTGATGCCCTTACCTACCGGCCGCAGGGCCCCGAGGGCGATTGCTTGCTCTTATCGGCTCAGATCATTAACTGACACTTCACCCACCTCCCAAAAAATGAATAAAGAACAGACAAGATGAAATATGAGCGCTTTCAGCATCGCTTAGGCCTGCGGAATAAGTCAATTAGTCATGGCAGCCAACAGTCAAGAAGAGATTCTACATGACAGCCTTAACGAGGACCTCAAAGAACCAGCATTCGACAGCTCGTTAAATTAATCCACTGGGTATAAGAGAGAGAAAGGGTGGGAACGAGAAAGATGGATGCATAAGAACGCACAAATCATTCCACTTTTGATATATTAAATGCTGTCACAAATATTTTGGTAAATACTGCTACATAGCAGATGATGTCGACAGGAAGTGTGAGCAACAAGCCTGCAGTTAGATGGATAAATTATTAATGATGGGTCAATGATATGAACCTTGGCGTCAGGGTATCTGGCTTTAGCGCGGTGATGTTAAAACCCCCTCTAAGCGAGATCTCAGAGGAAACACACACACACACACACACACACACACACACACACACACATAGAAGAATGACCTTAGAGAGGATGATGCTGGACAGCTTTGTTTTGACAGGCGGATTTGAGCTGCCCTGCTTTAGGCTATGGGCCAAGTGAGTGCATACCTCTGTCGGTTGTGTGTATATGTGTATGTATTGTATGAGCATGCATGCATCTCCAGCACAGATGTGCCAGACCCTTGGTATATGCCTGACCTTCACACAGCTGAAGCTCAACGCTGATGCCCTTTGGGGCTGTTTGATGAGAAGATGAGAAAAAAAACAAGGGATGAAATGGACGACAGAAGGCCTTTCCATCAATCTCCCTCCAGAGCGCTGGACCCGGACTATCTCTCCTGGCCCACGCAGCCCTGCCTGACGACCCTTAAATCCCTCCCACTTTGCCTCAGACCATCCATGTTTCATCATGCCCACAGGCACAGAACTCCCTCTCTCTCGCATCTTTCCATCCACCCTTCACTTTCATCTCCTCCTGCCAGCCCTGTGCCCGGCTACAGGCCAAATTTACATCTCCTGGTGCCGCAAAGTCCCATCTGCGACACACGGGGACAAATTCTAGACCACACACACACCAGCGGTGGTACATTTTTTAGTAGTATGACAACACTTCAGTTATTTTCTTAATAGTCCATCTTTTCTAGTATCGGTCTACTTTTACTGGAAAAGAAGCACAAATTACTACAAACTGTCACATGTGTACTTTACATCCAACTTTACGGTTTGAATAAGGTAATCAAACACTCTCTTATTAAGTAGGAAAGTGTGATTCATTCTAGAGAAATGGTTCATTCAGATGTTTTTTTAACCAACTATGTTTTATACTTACAGTTCTGTTCAAAATTCTGAGGTCAGGTTTTTTTTTTAATGAAATAAATAACTTTTATTCAGCAAGGACACTTTGAATTGATCAAAAATGACAGTAAAGACATTTATAATGTTACAAAAGACTCCTATTTTAAATAAATGTTGTTTTGAACTTTCAATTAATCAAAGAATCCTGGAAAAAAATTATCACTTTTTCCAAAAACCAAAAAAAAAAACATTAAGCTGCACAACTTTTTTCAACATTGATAATAAGGAATGTATCTTGAGCAACAAATCAGCATGTTAGAATGATTTCTGTAGCATCATGTCACATTTAAGACTGGAGTAATGGCAAAATTTAGCTTTGCCAACATGGGAATAAATTAAATTTAAAATGTATTAATGTTACATTATATTGTAATAAAATTTCACAATATTACTATTTTTTACTGTATTTTTAATCAAATAAATGCAGACTTGGTGAGCATAAGAGACTCAAACACATTCAGCATCTTTTGCGTATTTGAACCCTTTCCAGTGGCTGTTTGATTTTGAGAGCCATCTTTTCACACTGAGGAAAACTGAGGAACTCATACGCAACTACTACAAAAGGTTCAAATGGTCACGGATGCTCCAGAAGGAAAAACGATGCATTAAGAGCCAGGGGTGTAAACCTTTGAACAGAATGAAGATGTATACATTTTTCTAATTTAGCCTAAATATCATATATTTTTTTCATTTATTACTGCCCTTCAGAAGCTACTTACATGTTTCCCAGAAAACAAAATAAGCTCAATTTACCCTGATCTTCAAATTCAAAAAGTTTTCACCTCCAGGCACTTAATGCATCGTGTAAATTATAAATTATGAGTAATAATATTCCAAGTCAAAACTGAAATATAATTATAGTACAACTAGAAATGTGCAACAATCATTTACAAAATGTTCTATTTTTCTGCTATTTCAGTAACATATCAAGTCATACTAAGAAAAAAATGAAATGGTCACATGACTAACTGGTTGACATCCTGTTATACATACATGCATGCCCTTGATATTAACCTCTTACTGTAGTCAGATCAGCTGAAAGCAGTGTCAGCTAGAAAAAGCCATTCGTTCTGTACTACATCTATCAGAATGGCTATATTTGGAAGAGGATACTAGCATATGACTCTTACTATTTCTGTGCAAAGAAAAGTCAGATGACCTACTACATTTGGCAAAATGAGCAGTACACAACAGAGCATGCTGTAAAAAAACACTACATCCCACAATGCATTGCAGTGGACTAGCATGAACCAGAAGTAATTATAGTCACAATTATCGAACCATGATTTGACTTGGAACAAAAATGAAAAGTAACCACATATTTCAGCATTTAGAGTCTGGATAAATTGGATTGTGGGTGGTTAGTGAATAAGACAGCTCTGAAATACCACATGCAAAAGCGGTGTAACGGTTTAGTCAATTTGCCCCAGAGAGGCAGAAACAGGGATCGGCCTGTCTTAAGATAGAAAACCAAAATTGAGTGACCTATTTTGGGATTTTTTTTAAACATCAGCTTTTACAAAAGACTCCTATTTTAAATAAATGTTGTTTTGAACTTTCAATTAATCAAAGAATCCTGGAAAAAAATTATCACTTTTTCCAAAAACCAAAAAAAAAAACATTAAGCTGCACAACTTTTTTCAACATTGATAATAAGGAATGTATCTTGAGCAACAAATCAGCATGTTAGAATGATTTCTGTAGCATCATGTCACATTTAAGACTGGAGTAATGGCAAAATTTAGCTTTGCCAACATGGGAATAAATTAAATTTAAAATGTATTAATGTTACATTATATTGTAATAAAATTTCACAATATTACTATTTTTTACTGTATTTTTAATCAAATAAATGCAGACTTGGTGAGCATAAGAGACTCAAACACATTCAGCATCTTTTGCGTATTTGAACCCTTTCCAGTGGCTGTTTGATTTTGAGAGCCATCTTTTCACACTGAGGAAAACTGAGGAACTCATACGCAACTACTACAAAAGGTTCAAATGGTCACGGATGCTCCAGAAGGAAAAACGATGCATTAAGAGCCAGGGGTGTAAACCTTTGAACAGAATGAAGATGTATACATTTTTCTAATTTAGCCTAAATATCATATATTTTTTTCATTTATTACTGCCCTTCAGAAGCTACTTACATGTTTCCCAGAAAACAAAATAAGCTCAATTTACCCTGATCTTCAAATTCAAAAAGTTTTCACCTCCAGGCACTTAATGCATCGTGTAAATTATAAATTATGAGTAATAATATTCCAAGTCAAAACTGAAATATAATTATAGTACAACTAGAAATGTGCAACAATCATTTACAAAATGTTCTATTTTTCTGCTATTTCAGTAACATATCAAGTCATACTAAGAAAAAAATGAAATGGTCACATGACTAACTGGTTGACATCCTGTTATACATACATGCATGCCCTTGATATTAACCTCTTACTGTAGTCAGATCAGCTGAAAGCAGTGTCAGCTAGAAAAAGCCATTCGTTCTGTACTACATCTATCAGAATGGCTATATTTGGAAGAGGATACTAGCATATGACTCTTACTATTTCTGTGCAAAGAAAAGTCAGATGACCTACTACATTTGGCAAAATGAGCAGTACACAACAGAGCATGCTGTAAAAAAACACTACATCCCACAATGCATTGCAGTGGACTAGCATGAACCAGAAGTAATTATAGTCACAATTATCGAACCATGATTTGACTTGGAACAAAAATGAAAAGTAACCACATATTTCAGCATTTAGAGTCTGGATAAATTGGATTGTGGGTGGTTAGTGAATAAGACAGCTCTGAAATACCACATGCAAAAGCGGTGTAACGGTTTAGTCAATTTGCCCCAGAGAGGCAGAAACAGGGATCGGCCTGTCTTAAGATAGAAAACCAAAATTGAGTGACCTATTTTGGGATTTTTTTTAAACATCAGCTTAATTGCTCATTGAAATGCAATTATCACCTTCACATCCAATTACTGTGCTCACATCAACAAAACACATGGATCTTAAAATACAGTACACCTGACAGATCTGTGTACTAGACATCGTGTCTTCACAGACACTGTGTACTAGACATAGCTTTAAGATTCCGTGCCTATGAAGAATAAAGTCAAGACCGAAAGATCTCTCTCTCTCTCGGTCTGATTCAATCATTCACACATATACATATCCGACATAAACTGCAAGACATGCTGAGAAAGTATAGCTTGTGAAATTATTTTTACATTCAAGTTAGCAAACTTGACATCGCTATTTTATTTTCAACCTCTTAACGTTTGTTAACACAAAAACCACATCAATATGTGTGTGACAGCAAATATCTTGTCTTTCATAATGCAGTTCTCTAAAGAAAAATGAATCTTTCATACTGCACTACCAAAGCACATCAGATTACATAATGCATACCGACTATATACATAAGGTTTTGATGTGAGTGTTTTTCTTTGTGTAAAATCAGCGAGTGAGTGTGAAAGGTAAAGTATATACTTTTAAAAATGAAGTATGTCTACATAAGGCATTTAGCAGACACTATTATGCATACTGACTTACAAAAAGTGCTTTAGCTTCACATATGAGACTGTTAAACATGCAGTTCACACAGTTATCTCCTAAATTGCATTATAAATACAATCTAGTACAACAGTACTGAAACATATGGCAACAATTGCGTCTTGATGTTGCATCAGAGAACCATTGCAAAACAATTTTCTTACATAAGGGCTGCAAAGAATTTTAGGTAATAACCCAAAACACATGTACAGATGCCCATTTTGAAAATCCACAGAAAGTAATACACCATCTGAGCACCTCTGACATACCATTTGCGAAGTGATTCGGACACACTAATCCTAATCTTGCACACAATTTAGGACAGATAGTATGCAAATAGGGATTCAGCCTTATGCTGAAGTTTATATTATGAGTCATAACGATGATGTGCGTGTCGTGTGATTGAATGCATTAATTTCATATTTCTTTCTTCCTTTCCTCTTCCTGACAAAGATGGGAAGCTTTTTTTAGCGTGTGTACAGCAAATTGAAATGACGGATGCACATAAGGTGTGTAATTCACATGTTATCTATAGTTGCCTTCAGGTAAACAACAATACCGGCAGATGCTCTTTTTCTGTTGTACCAGTGGGTGAGCATAGGTGAATGTTCTTGTATCAATTTTATGCAACCTAAATGAGTTATGCATGGTATCTGAGAGATAATTAATTAATTTGCATAACACAAACTACAAAGGGTGAGTCATTACCTTAGTTAACTATAAGTTAAGACCATATTTCATATGACCATACCACTTATCACATTCAAGTGCAGGGAACCCATAACTTCTTTTTTTTTCAACTTCAGGCATTTTTATTTCTCAAGTTTTGACTTTTCTTATTTTGGTATTAAAGAGCAGGTCATATGGTATCAATATATCAAGTGTCCTAATATTGTGTTGGAGTCCCCTACAACAGGTTAAAATGCATCTAAGGTCAGAAAACATTGTAATTTTCTCAGAATATATATTTAATATTGGAGTCATTTGCCAATGATTTTGAAACGATTCGTTCCAAGCAAGTTCGGAGCAAACCCCTCCCTTCCATAAGCCAACTCTGCTCTGATTGGTCAGATGGCCAAGCCTGTTGTGATTGGCACAGAGAGGAGTCCTTGAGCAAGTTAGCGAGCACTATTGACAAAGCACCTTTACATAAAACAATAATATAGTGATCCAATCTGTTCTTATAATAATGATATAAAATACAAAAACACTTATGCAAGCGAATCGTGCCCACAACTAAAGTTTAGCTGCCAAACTGTGAACACTTAAAACAATAATGGTGGATACGTTAGCCAAGTGCTAGCGTGACTAACTGATGAAACAATACAGTTTGTAAACCAAAATATGTCTACTGTAATATTTGAAGAACGACAGACAAAAGACGCTCCATCTTAACTTTTAATCAGAATGCAGAACAGCTCCCGCATTAACCCTATAACTGCTGGTGAAGCAAAATAAACAGCAATTTCACTATGATTATAAAGTCTGCGCTACACTACATTCTTTATTATTAAACGAAGTAATTAGAACAACGTCAGTCTACATTAATTGACATTCTTGGGAAATAGTGGGTTCACAGCGAATTATCAGAACTACTTCAGTAAGACAGTAATAGTGCTTTACCTGGAAGCCTAAAGCTGCACTAGGTATACATCACATATTAGCACAAAAACTTTATATTTTTAGCACTCAATTGAAAATGTACACAAGGTATCAATCATACTTACAGGCTGTGGTTCGGAGAGCTTGTTAGTCCAAATAAAGAAGATTAGAAGCCGACGAAGATAAAAGCCAAGATTAGAGAAGCAGTCATGCTTAAATTACATGCACACAACAAAAGGTTCAAATTGTATTTCTGTGGTATCCTTGAACACAGCGTCTTTTCAACATGATGTAAACGCACTAACTAGCGGAAGTGTTTGTGGGTAGGTCAGACTCAGTTTATTATGCAAATGTGTTACCCAGTGACGTATACCGGTAACAAGCAAAAGATTTGAAAATATGACGACTCGTTAAGGCGATTCAGAATAACATTGTTGAAAAATTCTGTCTTTAAAATACATTTTTGCTTCTTGTCAAATGCATTTTATTAAATCATGTTCTTGTGCATCTATAGGGAACTGACAAAGACCCCAACTTAGAAAGTCGCAGTTCAAAGTAAATCCAGAGATTCCTACCGGTAATTACAACAGTGCTGTGACATTCATGTGTGCTCATCTCGTAAATATGATCATTCTGACGTCCCTTGAGCTCAGTCCTGTTTCCTGCAGAGATTAGCTCCAACTCTAATCAAACACACCTGAACCGACTAATCAAGCTCTTTGAGTGTGGTTTGAAATTAAAGTCAGGTGTGATGGAGCGGATTTGGAACTCTACAGGAAAGATCCCAAAAAGCAGGATTACGCGAGCAGAAGAAAGAAGATAAAGAATGACAAAGAAAGAGAGAATCCTATTTTTTTCTCCTCCTTCTGCTCAAACCACTGACTGCAATATGGGTCTTGGACTGATGAACACAAAAACACACACACACACACACACTTTCAAGCTGTGTCATGGAGATTGTGCAGGAACACTGCTGGAGATAAGTCTAATTTATTTATGTGTCTGTTATTGTCTTGGGATCTTGCCTTTAAGACAGAAAGTGCAAAAGTCAGGAAGAGCAGGTAGGGGGTACGGATAATGGAACATTTCAAAGGAAAAGCAGAATGAGAGACAAAGAAAGAAGGAGAGAAACACAGCCAAGGACCAGAAAAACCTCTGCTTATGAATACCACTTAAAACTTAGCACACATACAGTATTACATGTTCAGTATTCCACTAAAGCCATGCAAAGTTTGTGAATGGTATGAAATTGTTGAAGGTTATCACCCTCCCCAGCCACAAGAGAGCCAATCAGATCCCTAAGACCTAAGGTCAGTTACAAAATGTCTTCTGACAGGTAGAGAGTTCCCAAAACCCACAGCTGCATCTTTAAGGGAAAGAAGTCTTGACCAAAGGTTCAGCTACAGCCAGATGAAAAAGTAAACAGTCAAATAGTTAACAAACTGTCTATTATTAACTAATATGAATAAGTATTCATGTCTGTAAGATATCAGTAGTTCTATGCACAAATGTTTATAGGCCAAAAGAAAAGAAAAATCTCTTCTTTTTTTTCTACACAGATTAAATATTTCTCCTTTGAAAAACATCTAATTATCTATAACCGCACGCATGAGGGGCCCCCAATATTCATTTAGTAGCTGATTAGTAGTAGTTATTTTTCAATAATTGATTCTTCAACACACTTAAAAATAAAGGTTATTTATTGGCATTGATGGTCCCATGGACATCAGTGCAACCTTTCCATTGCAACATTTCCAAAAGCTTCTTTAAATTGGGAAAAGGTTCTTCAGATTGTTCAAATGTTCTTCATACATACTAACAAAAAAATGGTTCTTTTAAGAGTGAAGTACTACATTTAGTTGCCCATTTCTACATAAGTGATTACATTCATCAAAAGCCAAATTACCTGAGCTACAGCACCCACATTAACTTTATAACTCAATACAATAGTCTCATTTGTATCCATTTTTATTTCTGCTAAGGTATATTTGTGATTTGAGATGATACAGACATATACTTAAATAAAACATACCTGAAATGCAATTTAGTCTCTTAAGCTATGAAAGAGCATCTTCGGAGGAATAAAAATATTCCTCTGGGCAGTGTCAGGTAGTGTATAAAGAACAATAGCCACTTTTCCAGTGCGAGTTCACATCAGAACGGCTTCTGCTTTGCAAAATCCTAGAGTCCTAGAGGGCAGGCCGGCTAAAACATAACCCTGGGTTATGTGGGTCTGATGCCAGACAGAGACCATAGTTTGCTACATTTAAAACAAGAAATTTGCTAAAGAAAAGATTCACATGAAGTTGATCCTCCTCAAATGTTTAGAGTCAGAGATTTTTTTAAGGCTGCATTTATTTGATCAAAACACAGTAAACACTGTAACTATTTTCTAGTTTAATGTATTTTGAAATACATTTATTTCCAATGATGGAAAAGCTGAAGTTTCAGCAGCCATTAATCCAGTCTTCAGTGTCACTTGATCATTCGGAAATCATTCTAATATACTGGTGCTCAATATTATTGTCAAACGGTTGATATTATCATCAATGTTGAAAACAGAAATGCTGCTTAATATTTTTGTGAAAAGCTAGATACATTTTTTTATGATTTTTTTTATTTTGATGAAGTTCAAAAGAACTGCTGTCACGAATCCGGTCCGTGGGCTTCAGGCCGATTGCCACTAGAGGTTATTCTCCCATTACATTGACTCTCACACCACACAGACTCTTTCACATCACCCTGGACTGCATTTCCCATCAACCATTGCACTGATTACACGCACACAGCTGAATGCACTGATCACACACACACACACAGCTGTATCCAATCAGACATGCTACTTAAGCCATGGACTTCCTCTCTCTCGCTGCCGAGTATTGGTCTGCATTTTTCACTCCCCAAGTGTTAGCTGCCTTACTGAGCCATTCTGTGTTTTCTGTTTTCGTCTCGTGTATTGTTTTGTGTGTATCCCTGTTTAGCGGATAGCTACCTTACCGTGCCTGTTTAAGTTTTCATAGTTTTCTTAGTCTAGTCTTGCCTTGTCTGTTTTCCTGGTCTCTGATTCACGCCACGTCTCTTAGATTAACCCTTTGCTTGCTGTTTCTGACTCTGTTTGCCCCTGCTTGGACCTTTTGCCTTCTACCTGGATTTATCTCTTGTCTTGCCTTCGATATACCCATTTGCCATTGTCTGACCCATGCCTGTTAAAAACACGTCTCTTAATAAAAGCTTGCACATGGATCCTCACGTCTCGTCGGTCCCGTTACAACTGCATTTATTTAAAATTTAAATCTTTTGCAATATTATAAATATCTTTACTGTCTCTTTTGGTTACTTTTAATGAGATATATATATAATACATACACACACACACACCCGAAAAGCTATATTTAACCTCAGAGATTTTATATAGAAATTCAAGAAAAAAACAAAAGTGTGCATATATATATATATATATGCACACTTTTGGTTTTTTTTTTCTTGAATTTCTATATAAAATCTCTGAGGTTAAATATAGCTTTTCGGGCAGTGATTCTAAACAGTGTTGTGCTCAACCTCATGTAAAGCCCCCTTGGCAATTTTATAAGAAAAGCAATATTCTGTGGATGCTTTGGACAACAGAATAATATCATTCTCTCAGCTGGAGTGGTCCGCACGGGAGGTTTTCTAAGGTTCGTGCATCAGGCAGCATATGCTGGCCTGGACCCACGTATTTCATACCGTGACTTTGTGAATCGGAAGGGGAGCAGGAAAAAGCTGAATAAATACGGGACTTTAGTGTGTGCCCAGTGACACAGTGTTTATCTGCACAAACCAGACGTGGCAGCAGCCATTCACGCTTTTGTGTCACTCTGCTCATGAATACATGGAGAGGAGAGGCTGAACATCAATTAATCCTGCAATAAACTGGTCAAGCCAAAGTAGAGAGGAAGTTACTTTTATCATAAGGTACGTAAATGTGTGGCTTTCAAAACAAGGACGCTCTTGTTTTAGAGCACATCTCATTAAGCTGTGCCTGGGAAGAACATCACTCATAAAACATTAAGAAACAGCTTTTATTTCATTCATTATTAAAGCACAAGCTCCTCAAACCACAACCACAGGAATGTGCGATTTACAGGAACAATGGGGGGACAGGACTGACACAGACAGCCAGGGACTAAAGGAGAGTGAAGAGCATAGTAAGACTCCTATGGGGATGAGATCGGGGCCCATCAAGATTATCTTAGCTGCTAGAGGAAATAACCTTCTATTGGCCCATTCATCCACCCATCCATCCATCCTATCTCTGTATGTTGATGTCGGCAAAATATTAAGAGCATATGGTTGTACCATCCCTGGTGCATAATACATTAGTGAAGAACCCACACAGGGCGAGTTTGATTTAAGAGATTAGCCACGACACGCGTGTGTGTGTGTGTGTGTGTGTGTGTGTGTGTGTGTGTGTGTGTGTGTGTGTGTGTGTGTGTGTGTGTGCGTGTGAGCATTTGAGCATTGTGTGTGTGTGTGTGTGTGTGTGTGTGTGTGTGTGTGTGTGTGTGTGTGTGTGTGTGTGTTCTTCCTGGGCCTGGCCGGCTCACAGTGACCCATTTTATCTACATGATAGAGAGTCAAAAATAGTCTCTGATTATTGCTGGCACACTTTCAGACAGACCACAGGGGCCTGGACTGAAGGTCACTCCTTCGTCCTCGATCGTTCTCGCTCTCTCTCCTACTGGACACAAATTATGATCTAGTTCTCCATTACATGCAAAGGCCACATCACAGAGCGATCCTTAAGAGAATTACCCTTGACCTTGACAGTAAAACAAAGGGATCCTCTGGTGTAATGCTGGGTAAACAGATATATCAGTCACTATGTCGGCATCTTAGCACCATGTAACTGAACTGTCACCGATCACTGATGTCAGATCTTTGGCTGATGTGATAATTTGACTTACACAAATTAGTCTTCCCTGATTGGCTCTTAACTCAATGTTTTTCAAAGCTGAAATGGCTTGAACAAAATAAAGCATTTATAATTAATTGATACACAGTTGCTTGGAGAAATTTAATAATTTTCAGTATGGGCACCTCAGAATGTGAGGAAGCAGGGGCCGAACACACACACACACACACACACACACATGTGTAGTAAAGGTGAAATGTAATTACCCTTTGGAGCTCTGTGTCTGCTCCGCTCAGACAGACGTGAAGTCACTCAGCAAGGAGGAACGTTTGAACTTGACTTCAGAGCTGACAATTCCACAAAATACACACACACAGATGTTCACGTAACATGCAGACGTTTTGCTGTGAGGGGCATTTGATGTGCTTGACTTCAGAGCTGACACTTCAATTTCAGAGGGCCTTTAAAGGAGACATGGAGATTCACACTAATAAATACCCCTATTAGGGAAGAGAGACATTTTCTTCTCTTCACTCTCTCACACCACCATCGAGCCAACCATCTCCAGCCCTCATGTACACATACTCTGCAGTCCTGAAGAAATTGGGTACTAGGAGTAGCGGGAATGATCGTTTGGACACATTTCAGTTGGAAAACACTTTCAATGCTAAAAAAGTGCAGGTAGCATATATCTAGCTCAGCACACTGGAGGATGTGCCCCTCTACATCTACTTATTTGAAAACACAAACCTAGTGCCAAGAATAAAAGATAATCTTACGGGAACAAAAGGCCAGTTCATGTTTTTACAAAATGTTTGTGAATTACAGTTCGGCTCATACTGAAAAACAACCTGACAGCACTAAAATACACTCACAGTTTTACCTGAGCTTGTGAAAACAATTAAGATGGATATAATAAGCAACAATTAGAACTTGTGTTTATTGTCAAATCAAAAGCTGACTAATTTAATTTACTTGACTATTCTCTAATCAGAACACAAGTTCATTGATTCTGAGCCTCAAGACTTCAGTTTCCATACAATATGCGAGCAATTTTAACTGTTTAAGATTAAAGCAAAGACATCAAGTATTATTTTTGTGTCGCTTTGACTCTTGTACTTATTTTTTTGTAATCGGTGAACACAGTGCAGTTGTTGTTGTTTTTTAATTATTACTTTCACAGGTAATTTTTTATGTTCATTCTGTTTGCCAAAACCCAAATTGGTTAACAAATTAGCCATCAGCAAGACTTTATATACAAAATACTACAGCATTTTTTGTGACTTTCACCGCCATTGGATTGGTAAGAATTTGTAATTTTGTTGAAAGAAGTCTCTTATGCCCAACAAGGCTGCAATTCTTTGATCAAAAATACAGTAAAACATTACAATTGTGAAATATTATTACAGTTCAAACTAACTTTTTCCCCTGTTTGAATATATTGTAATGTAATTTCTTGTGATGGCAAAACTGAATTTTCAGCAGCCATTAATCCAGTATTACATCATCCTTCAGAAATAACTGTAATATGATGATTTGGTGCTCAAGAAACATTTCTTATCATTATAAAGGTTAAAAAGAACAGCATTTATTTGAAAATAAATCTTTTGTAATAAAAGTATTAATTTCTTTCCAAAAAATAATTAAATATCTTACATAATCTTACAGACTCCAAACTTTTGAACAGTAGTGTATTTAAAACTGTAGTAAAGTAACATTATAATGACCATTGAGGTTTAATGTTGCTACTGTTACCGCCTTAAATGTAATTCACACTCCGCTTTGCACTACAAATGTAATGTAAAAAAATTATGAACCAAGTTTACAATGTTTTTGTCCATTAAGGACTGATGAATCAAATTAGGAAAAACAGTAGTCTTTAGGAAAATTAGGAAATTAGGAAAAACAATAGTGTTTCACTACCGTAATTATGGTTGGTCCTTTCAATTCGCATCCTACCAACAAACTCATTGAGATTTATTCATGAAACATGAGCATAATGCATTTGTGCAAAACATGCACAAATCTATTCTTATGTAAATTATCCCACTGAACTGAATGCAACCATTTCCGTGAGGATGGTTTTACGTACAATTTACAGAAATCCGTTCCGCTTGTGTTTCAATGAATGCATCCCTCGGTCTTAATTGCAGTTCTTGTCTTAGTTTGTCTTTCACTGAAATAATGTGAAGTGGGCTGCAACATTTCATAAAGAAACTTTGTTTTTTTCAGTATAATCCAAACCACTCACACAGAAATGAAAATAAATTGCCTTAAACCATTAAAACACATATTATGTATGAGACACAAGGCCAAGCAGAATACTTCTCCCATATGCTGCCGGAGGGCAAAACGCGGAGTTAGAAAGTTTGAAAATGAAAGTTTGTTGTGACTTGCTCTCTACAGTGTCACCGAAAAATGGGTGGGCGTATGTTCTCATCTTCAACCTCAGTGCCTTCTGGAGTTATTACTATTCCTTCTTCACTATCACCAGAGTGCTATCAGTGTCCATGACAACCAGGAGCATAACCTGCCTGCAGGGGTCATGCTTATAAAATAGTCATCAAGCCAATAAACTATGAAAAGTCAGCAGAGATAAGACACGGCTAAATATAAACATAATTGCATTTTATTGCATAAGGCTACTCCCAATACTGCACTAACTACTGACAAACTTTAAGTAAAGTGAGAGAGAGAAGAAAGAGAGTTCATCTAATGAAGAAGCAAAGATTAGTTGGAGCTCACTGATCAAGACAGCTGGAAAGCAGAGGAGTGAAAGTCTGCCGAAAACAGATTGAAGAAACAAAGAAAACTACTGACAGGATGCCGAAAAAAGATGTGGTAAACATCACTTACTCTCAAAATAGTGCCAATTTTAAACATTAATATCTATCAAAGGCTTGAAGAGAGCATGTGATACGTAGTTTGGCAACTTCACAGGTAAACTTTTTTCTTGTGGGGATTTTATATTTTTATAAACAAAGTCTTAAAATGTGTTTTCACAAGGTAAAGCTGTAAAATGCTTAATGAATGCAACAAATAAATGCAACCTTGGTGAGCATTTAACGATTCAAATACCAAAAAAGCTTGAACTGATTACTCGAGTTGCTTGCTGCCTTCTTATTATGGAATTTACGGGTCAAGGCATAAAAATAATTAAAGAACGATCACATTAACATGTTGAATTTTTAAATTAGTAGCCTAAATTTCAACAGAGAAAAATTTCCTCTTAGTTTAATCCTAATGGAAAGATTTCACTAGAGAATTATTTTCAGCAAGTCTCTCCCAGGAATAGTCTTTCTCTCTGTAGAGCTACATCAAATCATGATACAAAGCATGTTCCTTTGAGAGAGAACATGAAACTACTTGTGTCCCCACAAGTGAGAAGGAATGAGAAGGACCACTAAAATCAGTGCGGATTTTAGAAAATGTACACAGACAAACAGGTGATGAAAAGCATGTTTCACTAAAGACTAAGAATGTGTTCAGTGTTTTTTAATCAGTGCTGGCAGTAAAGTCCATAAAGGCTGGGTGGGATGTTTTGCAGAACCGAAGACTGGAGCCTTGATGAAACGCAGAATTACATTTCACCCAGCAATTCAGCATGACCAGCAGGGCAAAATGTTAAAACCAAGATCTAATCTCAAGGATGAAGCTCAAAAAGGGACGCATAACATACTGTACTGTAATGATTGTGATTTGATCTGCTAGGCTCCAGAGTCACAATACGTAAATGAGCATTTGATTATATCTGACATTTTCCTGCACAGAGGAAATGCTTTTCTTCTATAACAGTAATGAAAATATTGCAATAAATATTACAGTAAATGTTTGCTCTGGATATTGAATAAAAAGAAAAAAAGTAGAAGAAGAAAAAGAAAAAACGTATTTATTTAGACTACATAGGGTCCGTATCAAAAATCAGCTAATGAAAAAAACAGCATTTTTCTAATTTGAGCAAAAAAAAATTATTCATAATTTTTAAAATGTTTATTACTTTTAAAATGTCCCTCAAAGGGTTTTAATTTAACTTGCAATTAGATTTTCAATCTGGACTCATTAGTTTATTTAATATAATAAAACTATATATTTACAGAATGCATTTATTAACTACAAATCATAAGTCCCAGCAACTCTCCAACAAAACTTAAGGACATACAGTAACCACAATTCTTTAAGGACTTCTTTATTTTGTGCTTAAAGAACAACACTAAGAATAACAGTAAGTTTTTAGAGCAGGTAAGCACACCTGTGCTTTCTAAAATGCAGGTGGCTGGATACAAAAATAGAAGAGGAAAAATAGGTGAGTATGCAATATCAGGCTTACAAGCTGCTTGAGGGCCGATATGCTTTAAAATTCTCTAAAATACTCTCATTCTGTTGAGAAATTGGAAGTGAGATGTAAAAAAAAAAAAATAATGTTTGGGAAGCAGTGGGAAGAGCGTACAGAAAATAGCCAATCAAATCTATTGATAGTGCACAATTAAAATCAAACATGATTGTGAAATCCTGGAACATCCATTGAAAATCTTTACTTCATATTTTCCACACACCTTCCACTGGAGCCACGGTTTTGCTACTGCAAATGCACAGATATGGGCTGTGTTTTTATTTCCTTTTGTCCCGGGTGACATCACTCGTGTCAAGATATGCAGGTGATTATATCCAAAAACACACACATGCTTTGTGCCTATGAATGACTGACAGTGGAACAACAAAAACATCAGTCTGAATAAAGCATGAGCCTTTTTAAAAAGCTGAGTTTGTCCCTTGTCAGTTGCCATAGTAAAAACCCTGTTTGGTGGCTTCTCTCAAAATAGCAAACAAAAACTCAAATGCTCCATCTCTTACACCCTTGAAAATATCTCTCTCTCTCTTTCTCTTCCTCCAGTCCCTCCCCTCTCTCGTGTGACATGAGCCACTGGGAGAGGGATGGAACCAGAAATAACAACAAAAGAGAAGAAAACGACTGTGAAAAGTAACTTGCGCTTCCAGATCACAGGTCAAAACTACGGCAGTGGAAAGGATTGTAGAATTTGGCAAGAATAGTACAAATAAAACACTATTATATAGCATTGTGTGAAAATAGGAAATGTAGGAAAATCTGAATAGAAAAGTAGACAACCACAAGCTTTGTAACAAATCTGTTGTAGCACATTTTACTGAAACATCATTACAAAAGAGAGAGAGAGAATACTAATGTATAGTACAAAAGAAAATAATTTGTTTTGATATATATATATATATATATATACACACACACAGGTGCATCTCAATAAATTAGAATGTCGTGGAAAAGTTCATTTATTTCAGTAATTCAACTCAAATTGTGAAACTCGTGTATTAAATAAATTCAATGCACACAGACTGAAGTAGTTCAATTCTTTGGTTATTTTAATTGTGATGACTTTGGCTCATATTTAACAAAAACCCACCAATTCACTATCTCAACAAATTAGAATATGGTGACATGCCAATCAGCTAATCAACTCAAAACACCTCCAAAGGTTTTCACATAATTACTGAAATAAATGAACTTGTCCACAACATTCTAATTTATTGAAATGCACCTGTATATATATATATATATAAATATATTAATTTTTTTCCCCCGTGATGGCTGAATTTTTATCAGCTGTTACACCAGTTTTCAGTGCCACATGATCCTTCTAATATGATGATTTGCTGCTCAAGTATGTATCAATGTCTCAACTAATTGAAAACAATTAGTGTTGCTGCTTAATATTTTTGTAGAAACCGTGATAATTTTTAGGATTCTTTGATAAATAGAAAGTTCAAAGGTCAAAAATATTATATAATAAATATTATATAGAAATTCAGTAAGACTTGTTGTGGGAAATAACAAACACTCAAACTCTGTTGCTATGTTAAATTAATTATTATTATTGAATAGTTATTATTCTGCTGTTAAATTAATTAGTTCAGATAAACTTAGAAATAATTAGCATGGCAAACAAACACAATATACAAACTGAAGCATTGATGAAAACTGTAGGCAGTTTCTGTGCCACACAGCGGGCTGCAGGCCGTGTGCCAGAGTTTACGACCTTCACAGCACTTTTGTCAGAGAGAAAGAATAAATCACACATAGCAAAGAGGTTCCTTCACTGCTTTTCTCTGACTGGCCCCTTTCCTTTTTACTTTTCAAGACTGTCCTTTTTATTTCCTCTCTTGTCCTTTCTTCTCTTTCCCACCTTACAATTTGCCACTCACTCCTGCAGAAGTTGGAAGACAAGTATGATCAATTCTCCGGCATCTCCTGTTCTGAATCGGCCTCTCTCTCCCCCCTTGCCCTGATCTATGGCTGTGTCAGCACAGTCTGAAGGTGTAAAAGGCAACAGAGCAGCACTAATTAATTGAACCAGAGCGCAGCTGCTTTTAAGCAGACAGAGGAGCTCTTCTGATTTACACACAGGGACAGGACGAGGGGGACATAAAGACCGGCACTCCTCTGTAGACATGGTGGCTTTCACAGCAGTGAATGGAACTGTATTTTCCAGCACAGAGAGGATTACTGATGTTTCAAGTTTAGTTTTACATCAATGTCAAATGTCATCAGCTCTCATGCGTGGCTGATTATGACACACCAAGTTTGAAAGAAGCCTATCATATAATTTCAGAAATCATTGTTGAGTTGTACAGTCTACTTTTATGCATTTTTGTCATTTTTGGATGACACTGGCCCATCTGACTACTAAAGTAATGGTATTGTTTGCAACTGTGTTTATGATGGCAATTTTTTTTCCAAATCTGAAAGTTTTGCTACAAAAACTTTGCAAAAAAATTTAAAACATACAATAAAAATACTGTATAAAAAGTCCACAAGTCTAAAACATTTCTTAATTTTTTTTTTCTGTAAGTCTAGGTTCATGTATTTATTTAAACTTATTGGGATGTCAAACACTGCACTCAGGAGTACTTTGTGTATAAAAAAAAGTTACAAAATATAAAATATTTGTTAATTTGTTAATTAATTATTAGTTAATTAATATAAAGTAAATGTTGTATGCTTCCTTGGCATTTACCAGACAACAGGCAACATATAAAAACACTGATAAACCTGTACCCAGGCATTAAGTAAGATATGGTTGTGAAAACATGCTATATCGTGAATATAAAACTTCCACTTGTTCAAATCACCACACCTACAACTACTTAGAAACCCACAATGTCATCGCTGTGGCTGCACAATACCCAGCAGGCTTTGCTGTGATTACTTCAATACTAATAACATTAAGACTATCAGCCACCCCTCTTATCTTAAGACCATCTTTAATTTCCTCTTTGCTTGTATTCAGAGCAGGCAACCAGCCACAATCGCCTGGGCCTGCAGAGAGAGAAAATTATAAGTTGCGATTTTTTTTCCACATTTTATGTGGCGCGAGTTGTTTTGTGAGTGCAGTGAGCTTTGCTCTGGAATAAGTCATCATGGTCGAGGCTCCTGTCACGTGGCATCTTCAAAGCCCAGCGAGGGGAGTGTTTATTTAAATCTTTTACTGCAAACGCACTAGCATCTCTATGAAGGTGGCGATACAAGATTAACAACTTATTTCAAAGTCATGCCGCAATTATTTTCCTTTTTCCCTCATCCTCGAAACGATTCGCATTGTTTGTTGGTAATCCCTGAAGCGAGTCATATTGATATATTTGTGCAATACTTTGCAGACTCTATTAATCACATGTGAATAATTGATAAACCACGTTGGGGAAACAATGACACTTCCTCTTTAGAGCAAACTAATGATCCTCATTGCAGGGCTTCTGATTTCATAGAGAAGAGAAGAGAAGAGAAGAGAAGAGAAGAGAAGAGAAGAGAAGAGAACGAGAGGGAGTGAGCGAGAGGAGGGAGACGGCTGAAAATGAAAAACCGGCTTCAGTATTATTGAACAGTGTTCAATTGAATTTAAGAGAGAAATGAAGAGAGAATGATGTGAAAAGCTCTCGGTGAAATAAAAGAATGAGAGAAGGAATGGTAGAAAAGAGAAAGTTGCATGTGCCTATTGAGACTTGTTCGGTCAACTGTGGCACCTGGCAGACAACACAGACTAAAAAAAAAAATCCCACAGACCAAGGGTTTTCAAACTCAGATCTCCAAATATGATGTTTTTAAATGTCTAAAATATTATCTAGAAAACGGTAAAGTTGACCCTTAAGTTAAAACCTGATGAGAAATATAAAAATATGTTAATATAATACAATAATTGATTAATTTAGAAAAATGAAAGGCCAAATAGGTACATTCAAATACTATCTGATAGATAGATAAATAGATCAACGATCAGGTTTACATGGGTAAGTGGTAACAGAAAAAAAGCAGCTGACTTCTGCTAGTGCCAAGATGTTATTTCTAAATCAGATTGCAGTAAGCAAGGAAACAAGAGAATGAACAGAAAAAAACATGATGACTGACAGTTTCAGGCAGAATAACAGGACGTAACCGGACCCTTTTATGTAACAATGTGCACTGTGAATTAAATGTAATGACAGTTAGTTCTAAAACTCATCTGTTACACTTCACAATACTCAAGAGAAAAGGAGGAAAAACAATGTGTTTGCACAAGACAAGTAACAGAGAAAAGAAATACAACGTCATCTTAAATGTGAGGTGAACTAAAGATGGTTTCCTATAGTTGACAAGTTTATCCAAAGAGAAGTAGAAACTGAGAGAATCCAAATGTATGTGAATATAAAGACAAAGGCATGGGGGGGGGGGGGGAAAAAAGGGAATATCATTTGAAAAGGACAAAATGGTTCAGAGTCCTTTTATTATTATTATTTTTTCCTGGTAGCAAAGGAGACAAGAAAAACACCAGAAAGACAGAACAAGTGGAAGTGGAAGCTGTGAATTAAATGTAATGACAGTTAGTTCTAAAACTCATCTGTTACACTTCACAATACTCAAGAGAAAAGGAGGAAAAACAATGTGTTTGCACAAGACAAGTAACAGAGAAAAGAAATACAACGTCATCTTAAATGTGAGGTGAACTAAAGATGGTTTCCTATAGTTGACAAGTTTATCCAAAGAGAAGTAGAAACTGAGAGAATCCAAATGTATGTGAATATAAAGACAAAGGCATGGGGGGGGGGGGATAAAAGGGAATATCATTTGAAAAGGACAAAATGGTTCAGAGTCCTTTTATTATTATTATTTTTTCCTGGTAGCAAAGGAGACAAGAAAAACACCAGAAAGACAGAACAAGTGGAAGTGGAAGAAAAGGGACAAAATATTCATCAGTAATTGAACAGTGAAGTCTCTTGAGTTTTGCGCTGTCATATGTAGACGTGTCAACTCAGACAGACTAAACCCAGGAGAGACAGCGAGAGAAAGACACGCACAGGCGCACATGCCCGCTCGCACCTCATTTAGATACTGCTAACAATTAGACGGCTCAATCAATAAACAATACTGTCCTGTTCTGATGCTTTAACAGATGGCAAACATGGAACCAAGCCTCGGGAAAGTCCTCTAAAGTTAAATGCACTTTTAAAAGTTTGGCTTCCCTGAGGGCCAGAAGCTATCCTCTCGAAACTGTGATTCATAGACCCACCTTAAGTCGACTTTCCGTGCGATATGATTTATGTCTGAGAGACCCCCAAAGGCACCTTGAAGTTCAAAAGACTTGACATACAATTAAATGCAAGCAATGCCTGGAAGATATTTTGAGGGTTTTTTTGGAGGTAAAAATGAATTCCAGAGTGATAATGATGTAATAATGATCCAAGGAGAGTGGGTTATTGATTTTGCTTTGCAAACAAAGATGAAAAGCAGTGATCGATGGATAAAAATCTTTTTATCTGCGTAAGTAAATGTATCGCCTTAAGTTACTTTAGATCTGGAAAATTGGAAAGGCTGCATTGCTGAGCCTGGATGAGCATGTGAGCCCTATTTACTATAAAATAAGCCATTAAATCATGGTGAAGTTTTCCAAACATAGCTCTTTTTATAGAGATTACAGGTAAACCTGGAGCAACACCAGCTGGAAACTGTATACTGCTGCAACACAGCTCATTGTTTAATTCTCTGGACCTCGGAATGCTTATTTAATGCCAGTGACTTAATTAAACATCAGTGCAGTCAGTGAATACAAGTCCATTTTGTTTCATCAAAACTTCCTGTTTGAAACAAATCTCCAGTACACTACAAATCTAAGCTCTCCTATGTAAATCTAGGAAGGGGTTTTCAAACACTGATTAACTCCCAGTTAAAGGGATAGTTCACCTTCTGTTGCTGGTCCCCATTGACTTCCTTAATATGGAAAAAAACACTATGCAAGTCAATGGGGACCAGCAACTGAAGGTGAACTGTCCCTTTAATATGATCAACACTAATTTCAAAATACTAAGGATGTATATTTTAACTGCTCACATACTCAACAGATAAATCAATGTGTTTTCTGATAAGTAATAAAATTAAACAATTATTGTTTTCTCAAGATTGATCACACTTCCAAGTATTCGTTCCACAGCACATGCACATTCGTAAAGACTACAAAAGCAATCACAACCTTATCTACTGAGGCCTTACTCAACCGGTGGTTAGAGACCACCATGGCTATTATGAAAGGCCTCCATCCATCAAAGCTGATCCATCAGGATCAATAAGGTTCAATAATGTCTTCCTCACAAAGAACACTGAGGCGGGTGTAAGGATACATATGTGACCATGAACCACAAAACCAGTCATAAGGGTCAATTTTCAGAAATTGAGATGTATACATCATCTGAAAGCTGAATAAATAAGCTTTCCATGGATGTATGGTTTGTTAGGATCGGACAATATTTGGCCGATATACAACTATTTGAAAATCTGGAATCTGAGGGTGCAAAGAAATCAAAATACTGAGAAAAATCCCCTTTAAAGTTCTCCAAATGAAGTTCTTAGCAATGCATATTACTAATCAAAAATTAAGTTTTGATATATTTACGGTAGTAAATTTACAAAATATCTTCATGGAACATGATATTTACTTAATATCCTAATGATTTTTGGCATAAAAGAAAAATCGATAATTTTGACCCATACAATGTATTTTTGGCTATTGCTAAAAATATACCCAAGCGACTTAAGACTGGTTTTGTGGTCCAGGGTCACATATGGAGATAACAACTGAGTCTAACTGAGATTATTGAAAACAGAAAGATATAAGGTGAGCTACATAATTTCTTGGTCCACTTCAAGGTTGTTTCTACATCTTATCTAAAAATATTTTTTATTGCCAGTGTGGGTATTATGATGCACTATTCTTGGTAAAGCTCTTTGGGTACCATTTTTATTGTGAAAAGTGCCATGACTGACAGTAAGCAATATCACACTCACAACATAAAGTTAAAATCAAGTAACTTATGTTTTAGACTGTATTTAGTCAGTTAGTTTAGAGATTTTTACTCTGTCAAAACAGTCCCAAAAGAAGCAGTAAAAGAAGCATGCTTTTTTTCTGTCACCAAGGAATAGCAATTTTCTTTCCCTTCTCTATGCATTCAGCTCCATTGCAGGTTTTATATCCTACCCCGACTTTCAAAAAACTAACTTCACTCTCCAGTCAAAAAATAAATATAATAAAATAAAATATCAAAAAAATCTTAAATTCCACTCCGCACTGCTAATATACTCTGCATCTCTCTGCATGATGGTGTTCATGGCATTCCAGACAAAAGTACAAATGAAACCGTAAAAAGTCCTAGTACTGTTGGGCTGTTTATCAAAACTCTCATCCATTCAAATTTAAGGACTGGAAGGTGTGTTCATGCTGTCTTGTAATTATCGCTATTACTAGATGACAAGACAGACATTCAACTCGGCGCTTTCGGAATTATCCATTTCTATGGCAACACTATTACAACCAAAATTAATCTGTGTAATTTGAATAATCATTAGACAAAACCACGCTATAACAAGTAATGGTCCTTATGCAAATGCTTTATTAAAAACTTGTAAAAGTTTATCTAGCAGGACACTCAACATTTATTATATCTGTGCTAGATAAATTAAACCGCATTGTTTAAACCGCCTTGTTTATTTTCGTATTAATTTTGGATTAGTAAAATATTAACAACAGTCAATTTTAGCAATTGCTAAACATTTTACTGCTGAAGCCGCCGCTATTTTGAGCTTTTCCGCATGGCGTTGCAGCGGTCAGGTGATACAAATCAGAGCTTTACATGTTTATGAGTTCCATGAGGATGTGAACACAAGTCAGAATCTTATAATTACAGTGATTCTGGCATGGCATGAATCAACTTAATTGTTATATAACAATGAATAATTGAATAGCACAGGGTTAAACAGGTTAGAATAGGATACCGATTTCTACTTTTCTGTAAATGATTCTGGTTTGTAATGGTCTAAGTGTGTAATGGCTAAGAATCAGAAAGTATGTAAATAAATGAATAAATGCATGAATAAATAAATGCATTCATGCTTTAATCTGCAAAGGATTTAAGGACACGCTCACTGCTGGTGAAGACTCGGGCGTGCATATGTCTCCATGTTTTCTGCCTGATGGTGTCCTCAGAGAATAGCCTATAACATGTGCAAACATTACTTCACAAATGATTCACCACTCTTTGACTCAGAGCAGGTCTGTGCTAAAGGGACAGTTGCAAAAACTATTTTAATATTTCCCAGACTGGATGGAGGAAGCCTGAGAGTGAAATTTTTCAGCGTCTTTGTTGAACAAGTGAGTCACAGAGCCATTCAGATCCTTAGCACATATGCTCTGAAATGACAAACCAAGAAAATTGTGATGAAAACAGAATGACAAAGCAAACTGTACATGTACAACAAATAGTCAGACAGAGAGTGAAAAGATAGAACTGTGATTAATCAAAGAGAAGAAACAAGAAATCAGTCCAACAAACCATCAAAAGAGAACTAGTCATGAGTGAAGGATGTATGTGTACAAAAGAAAAAGTGAGAGAATGAGAGGTAAGCATATCTGAGAAGGTGTGAAAAAAGCAAGCGAGAGCAAAGGAAAACTGTCAGTTTAAGGAATAAATGAGAAAGGCTTCACTTTAATAAAAAAAAAAGTGTCAGAGTAATGGGAAATGATTCTTTTGAAAATACCGTGGTGTCAAATAATGTGAGAGAACTAGTGAAAATCATCCTGTTTTGCACTTTCTAATTTAAATATATTAATTTGGTAATTTAAAAAAATACCACAGTTAATCACACCCCCTCTCCCATAGGTAAAATCATAATAAGGAATTTGCATACCACCAATGCAATAGAAGCTTGAATGACCACCTTTACTAGCGCACCTACACCATTTACAGCTTTAATTATATCACAGTATTAAAATATTAAGTGGCAAAACTGTTTTCAACTTTGATCATAACTGAAGACCAGAGTAATAGCTGATGAAATTCAGAGAAAGAAAGAAATAGAATACAGACAATTCCCTTTGAAAACCCTTCAGACAGTCAAATAATGGCATCCTCCGTTGGCAGGAGCTGACCATGACAGGCATACATTGAGCAGCACTGACACATCGCTTGCAATTGTTGCTTTGATGTGGTTTGACTGCATAAAATGTATGTCCAATTCCTTAGTAAATCTCATCATCATGCACCCCGATCACAATCACCACATAAACATCATGGCCATTCTGCTATAATCACAACCCTGATTGTGGTAATCTGCGGTTTCTCTAATGCAGTTAGATCGCTCAGTTACGGAACAGATGATTCTATATAGCAGCATCAGTTTTAGCCTCCATGCCGGCAGCAGCCCTTGTTGCTGTTCTTCTTTCAATAATTGTTTTCGATTCCTCTGCTTCTTGACATTATAAGCTGAAATGCCTCCAGCAGACAGTGATTGGCTGAGTAAAAACAGCGCAGACAGGGAATATGAGCTAGACAAAGTAGAGAGTAAAGTTGCTGAGCATCAGGCTAAAATTTAGCAGTGGAGTTATGAATGTAACAAAAAGAAAAACCTAAAAAAGACCCAAAAGACAGAAGCAGATTTTCATGATCTCCTGAGTCCTAACAAACTTGGTTCAGTAAGATCAGGGAATGTTTTAAGGTGATGCGTGTCACTTTTTCAATGTTGAAAACTTTTTATGGCTTTTTGTGCAGAGACAGCTGCAAGTAAGCCATTTGTAGGCTGACTTTCCCAAAAGCTGTAAACACTGTGGCCCTATGGAGCTGTCAATATTTGAACAAAGGCAGATGAGGGAAGACCTGTTTGGAAATGTTATTTCTGTGATTCTGTTTCATACGGTGGAAATTCTACACTGTACAAAAAAAAAATTTACTTTACTTTTTCTTCTGTTCAGACTTCTTTGTTCTTTGGCTTCATGACAGAAAAACATAATTGATAAATTTTTCAACCAGCACTATTTAAAATGTCAGGAGAGCAAAAGTAGATGCAGAATATTAATGAACAAAAATTTAAATGAGTATTCACAGATTTGACAGACTAAAATGAAAGCAGAAAAATATAAATTAATCAAGCTTGTGAGCCAGTTGAGTCTCAGTGTTTAATTTCCTTTGGGTGTCAGATAAAATGCTTGAAATTAGACAGCAGTTCTTAGCTTCTAACATGTACCTTCACATTTACACAGATATGGACAAACACATATACACATATGAGTTTTCTACTTCTCTGTCCACACTGAATGAGAAACAGTGGTCCGATACAACACAATAACGGCCAATTAGAACATATTTGACCAGTAAAATACAGTTATATGGAGGGGAAATTTTGGAACCAATGAAATTTTACAGTGGGCGAGGCTAACTGATCCAACAGAAACATTATATATATTCAAAATGTATCAAATATTTGCATGAAAAAATATAATTATCCCTTCCCTCCTGTTTTTTTTCTTTCTATCTATCTATCTATCTTCTTTCCTTACTTCCTTCCTTTCATCCCACCTTCTCTGATCCTGGTGACTTCGGAACAGACAGAATTGGCTGCTGGGTGGTGGACGTGGGTAAGAGAAATAAACAAAGCTGCTCTCTGGCCCATGTGCAGGCGGAGAAGAAGGTGAAGGAGAGGAAGAGAAACCTGCAGGGAAACAAAAGAGAAAGCACATGTGCACGAGAGAGAGAGAGACGAATGGAGAGGTACCGAACCAAGGAAGTGAAAGTCAGAAAGAGACGCAGGCCTCCGGGCGATGCTTGTTACTTATCCAAAAGAAAGACGAAGAGTGAAATGAAAGGATGATGTGAGAAGAAAGAGCTGGTGGGTGTGCTGAGGGTGGAGGTCTGGGGAGGCACGTGGTGGGACGTCCTCAGGAGAGATGTGCGATAAACACCAAGAGTAGATCACGCACTGACATTTTAGCTTTAACCTTCATGACCTCCACCCAACACTCATATGTGATGTTGCTTTCATTTCCCTCCTCCTCATCTTCCTCCAGTCTTGGCACAATAATTGGCTGTAGATAAGCTTGTGCACAAGCAATTAATGCAGAAAAAAAAAGAATAAAATACAAATGTATGCCAAATATCAGTCTGCATCTGCTAGCACAAAAACCATAAATGTTTAAATAGTTCACCATTACACCAATCTATTCCAACCAGAGCCTACGTGGACAGTAAGATAAGCCGTCTCCCATGTCTGCACTAATGGGCAGTGAAACATCAGGCCAGATTCATTACAATACATTCCAATCTTGGCACATATGAGTGGACCTGTAATGAGGGGGAGCAGAGAAGGGAATCGACAAGAAAAATAAAACCAAAAACACATTTCATTCCATATTCTGTAGCCAGGACCGTGCCTGTATGAGGCCAAATAGACAGATTAAAGTAGCAAAATAAATAGAAGCTTGTGTATGATGAGAGACCATCGATCTCCACATAAAAATAACAACATCTCAGCTCTGTACCTGACACTGGAGGGCCAAACAGCTGATGAAAATCAATATGGTGGTTCAGGGATTGACCACAAGAATGACACAGTGTGTTTGATGGAGAAAGAGTGATGCAGCTCTTATGATAATCTATCAGCAGTGAAACACACACTTTCAAGTGTGGGAAGAGTTTTCAAATAAAACAGATACACAGACATGTTCAGTATACTTACAAATGTACAACTTACTTAAAGGTTAATAGTTAGCAATTAGCACATAAGCTACAGATAAGCAGTTCCACGCATACATCAATGTTATGGAAATGTTTAAAGAAAATAATTTTTATATTTAGATATTTAGATTAACCATAAACTAACATTCCCAAAACACTGCATGACAGCATTGTTTTTTTTTGGTTTTTTTTGCTTTTATGACAATCTAAAAATAACTTAAACTGAATGTTAAATAATGGCTATTTTTAGGTTTTGGTTTTTTATAACCATAAGCAAACCTTCCCACAACATCACTAAGAGTTCACCCGAAAATTGCTGACAAGTCTTTGGAGGGCAGAATTTTGGAAAGAGGGAGCAGTGGAAGCTAGGAAACAGCTAAAAATTTAATATAACAATTTCCCTATTAGGGCATATTCGCTTGCTGTGTTCAAACCCAACAAAGCCATGAATAAAGACGACATGGTAGACCTAACACACAGCATCACAGTCGGATCCCCTGGTCTTGAAGAGTTCAGAGAGACAGAGACCCCTGTCTGCCAATGAGCTTGGTAATTAGCACCAAATGGAAGGATGCTGACTTTTCTATGCTGCAGGGCTCTCTGGATTTCAAGGTAAAACAAGCAGTGAGCCATCACAAAGTGTTTATCAGGACATTTATTCTTAGACCATTCTTAAAGGTTACAAAACTGAGCCGTCAAACAGCATGTTCATCACTTTTCTCCTTAAAACCAAACAGTGAGCAAGGAGAATTGAGATCAGGGAATGGAAATTTGGGATTGGTGTAGAGGAAGTGTAGCCAAACATCATAATCAGCCAAGCTTACTTGAAGGTTGGAGTTGGTTGGAGTTGTTGTGCAACATTAGCACATATGCTAGGACAGCCATGCTGCTGCATGCAAATACAGCACATTCCCTTTATGTTACTATACGGTTCTCATTTGTTTTGGGGAACAAATTCAAAAACATTCTTTTTAGGTTTTATTTATTAAACAAAAATTGTTCCATAATTGTTGAATGGAGGTTTTTATGTGATACAAAGAACTTAAACAGAACATTAAATAACTGTTCTCTAGTAACTTTCCCAGAACATTTCAGAGGTTAGAAAACAATGACTGATCAGTGTTACAGATGACAAGCTGTAACCTCATACCCAGCCATCAACTGCTATTTTCAAGACATTTAGCTGTCTTTTAGCTGAAGTCTCTTAACAAGCTGTATTGTATGAAACAGATATGCTAGTAAACTCTCCCCAAAAACATTGCATCACCTCAGAGAAGGTCACTCCAATCAATAATAAATGAAAGAATGGAAAGGTGCATTTGGAGATGGAAAAAGTAGTATAATAGACTCTGGCCAGATGTGAGCTAAAAATCCTAAGAACTTCAAGATCTCCCCAAGATGCTTGAGGCCAGCTTTTGAGAACTACAGCCTGAGGTATAATATGGTGTTAAACTAACCTTTGGATAAAGGTCTTGGAAATACAGTGTAGGAACAAACCTCACGTGGCTTGTCCAGATTTATCAAAGGTGGACATAGTCAAAGTCAACAAAGTCAATTGTCAAGCAAGTCAATGCCCTGTATACCTTCTTGGCTCTGTTAAGGATAGCCTACAGACCAAAAAGTAAAATGGGATTTGAAAAATCTACCTGTATGTACATTTCTGACACTGCATTAATTTCATTATCTGCCTCTTTTTCCTTTTAAATATTTATAACGCTAAGCCAGCCAACTAAAGGCTTCAAACCAATAACCTAATGGTCCTGTTGCTGTGGCATGTTCTTCAACCAGAGGCTGTGGATATAACCACTCTGACATGTAAGAAATATGAATTATGTACAGCTTGTCGGTGGCCTGTGCGATCTGTGAGCACAACAGGCCAAAACACACCCTGATGAGAGCAAGAAACAAGCTGCCACAGATTAAAGTATTACACTACAAAGACAGCATGAATTATCAAAGGCCTCACCCAAAGACCTTAAAGCCCCCAACACAAGAGCTACTCACCACCCCTATGGCACTAATCAGGCTTTAATCAGACCCTAACTAATTACTGTTTCATCAGTATATATCGTGAGGAACAGCTAACGGCCTCTTTCCCCATTACATTTAAATAGGTCTGTTTTGGAAACTACAACTACAAACAATTAAGGGCTGAACAAACCTCCTAAAACCTCTCGCAGAACAAAAGAGGTTCTTTAAGGATGAAGGCAAGTGGATGGCGAATACTAAGTGATGGATGATCTACGGGGGTAGAGGAGTAGTCACAGGGTACTGAAGTTTGTTATTGCTCAATGTCATTCTAAAGGCAAGAGCCTCCTTTTCAATTCATGAGTGTGAATTTGAACTGAATTGGCCACACAGGCCAACTACTGAGCACCCAGTTAGCTACTAGATCCTTGGCTTAGTATGTAAGAAGAAACTGTGAGAGGATTGAGTAAGTTTGAGCAAAGTCTTAAACTGGAAAGCATTCTGGTCCCATCTCATATTTGACTTTCTTCTCATAATACCCCCCTCCAAAACTTCAAGGGGTCTGACACGGCAAGCAATCTACCTGGGGAGAGACCCCTGAAGATCAAAGGTCTCTTCAACATACGAGGGCTTCGTCTCTGAGTGTACGAGCTGAGTATTCAGGGCAGAATACCACAGAAACCTGGGGAGATATGGTACTTCCCCAGCTCCCCACTCTCATTCTAGAAACACTATGGAGAGGTTAATGCAGAGCTACCAGTAGAGGATGGGGAAGGATGGAGGGAAAAAACAGAGACAGTCAGAGGGAGGAGATGCAAAGAGAGAGTGAGAAGTGGTGGAGTAAATCAAGGTATGGTTGGGTGCATCAAAGTTTGTTTTTAGATACACCTGATAGTTCTTCCAGAAAATTTCTACTGTACTATTTCCTGTGTTTTGTGGTCTATTTTTAATTAAACTGCCATGACGACAATCCTGCCACTAATGATACAACCAGACTATCTTAGTTTGGCACTGTTGCTGTCAGTCCAGAGTTGCTGGCATTTCTCAACAAGCAATTACAGGAACATGTTCACTTTACAATTTTCCACATTATGAGAAAACTTTTCTCAGACAACTTCCTGACTTCTTCTACCAGGCTAAAAAAAAAACTGCTGGGTGAAGGGAAATGAAGCAACGCAGCCTTAGCAGACACCTGGAGCAGGGTCACTTCCCTCACCTTCCATACTACAGAGATACACTGTGGCATCTCACTCGATCCTAATGACATTACCGAAGTGGTTTTGGCCATGCTGTGTGCCTCTGACATTTAAATTGACTCTGTAAATTGCATCGGCGTGACGCGGAATGAGACGAGCAATGGGCAGTATTGACTTATCTGCAGCTGAGGAAGCTTCATTTAAAATTGGAGAGATCTCACAGACTCTGCGTGGTCAGGATGGGTTCATATGTGCTGTTTCCACCACACAAGGGGGTCACAGACACTACAGTCGCCACTCTGTAATCAACCTGATTAATTATTATTAGGCCTGGAGGCAGTATGATGTGTGAAGTAATCAAACATGGGCAAAATTGCAAGTGCGTGATATTTACAGAGGCTAGTGATTATTATTATTTTCTCTTTCTCTTAGCTTTTTCCCTAGATTGTTTCCCACAAGCATGGAATGTCACAGTAAGCGCTGATTTATAGATACTATTATTTTACTCATCCAAAGGATACTTGTAATGGCCACTATTAGTCAGTTATACATGTGTTTTATTGGCCTGATGTGGTTAAGCTGAATTCTCGGCTGTACGCTGGGGTCTATGAAGATGCGACGGCAGCCGCCGCAGTGTAATAACAGAGCAGCAGCTGGAGGGCTAGGTTTGACTGCGCCTGCACCGAGAGCAAAATGCCATAAAAACAGCAGTTTACTAGCAGGGCCCTGTGTAAACATTCATTCTCCTTAAGTCACACACACATACATATACATTCAAGGAGACACATGCAGTGTGATTGAGAGCAACAATCTTTATCTGCTCTCTGTTTTTCACTTCTCAGAATCTAAATTTATGAGCAGCAATGTGCAAACCTGGAGGCATCGTAACTGCCGTGTATTCGGGAAAATGCTAATATTTACTTGTGTGTATATCTGCAGGATAAGCTATTGCTGAGGTTTGTGTAGCTCCCAATGGGAGACAGTAACAAAATAGTGTTACTCTGTTCTTAAGTATTTGTCTTTCTTATTTTAATGTTATTTTGTGAAACTTTTAGTTTTACTCCATTATGTTCCAATGCATGATATATCTTGCTTGTAAAGAAATAAATAATTTTGCAGGTGATAACAATCAAGCCAATGCAAACCACCATGCCACAACATGAGACAACCAATGCCATTCGGCATCTTTATGGATGTAAAATATTTGATCAGAAATTATTTAGAATTTACCTAAATAGCTTGTTTAAAAAAAAGCCAATACAATGTACAAATCAGTCAACCTAGCAACAAGACGAACACGGCAACATTACAGTAAAAATAATACTTAAGTCCTCTGAGGTCATTTTCACTATGATCAATAAGATGCATAAATAAAATGTAATGTAATATAATATATAATTAGGGCTGGTAATTTAACGCGTTAATTAGATTAATTAATTACGGTGAAAAATAATGCATTAAAATTATTAACGCATTTAACGCACTTGCCCCGCCCCAGATCTACATGGGTCATCTGGCATTTCATACTGTTGATTGATGACAAATATGAGGCAGGGCAACAACTCACTGTGTGAGGGAGCCTAGAGAACGTAGTTAGAATGTCCCTAAAATTCAAGATATGGGGCAAAAATGCCCGTGCGAATAATTTGGCGCGTTGAACCATTGCCCAATTGCCATAGGCGCGTTGGATTTGAAACGGCGCTGCACAGACCGATCAGTGTATGACATCAACATACTTTGATGTCATACACCGATCAGTCTGATGGTGATGATCCGCTTCAAGTCGAACAAGCCTAAAGATTCAATGGACCATTCATAAAGAACCATTTACTTCACTCCTGAATGAATCAGCCATTTGAACAAATCAAATGAATGAATAAATAACTTAATAGAAATTACTTAATCATTAAGTCATTTACCACCTACTGGCAGTTTTAGTTTATTATTTATCATTTCATTAAAGAAATAATTTCCTATTTCCATAGTAATAATAATAAAAATAATTAAATAAATAATTAAAGGTATAGTTCACCCACCCAAAAATGACAATTGTGTCATAATTTACTCACCCTCATGGTCCAAAAGAGTATATGTAATAAATTTTATCAAACAGAGTATTTCTTGCTGAAGCTACTTTTTGTAATGTCTGTTTGATGCTTTACACAAAAATTACTTTAAATTATCTTTTTTTGGAGTAATTTCTCAGCCAAATTTGATGTGCGATTAAGATTAATTAATCGCCACATCATGTAATTAATTAGATTAAAAATTGTAATCGCTTACCAGCCTTAAATATAATATAATATAATATAATAAATAAATAATTAAAGGTATAGTTCACCCACCCAAAAATGACAATTGTGTCATAATTTACTAATTTACCCTCATGGACCAAAAGAGTGTATGTAATAAATTTTACCAAACAAAATATTTCTTGCTGAAGGTACTTTTTGTAATGTCCGTTTGATGCTTTATACAATAATGACTTTAAATGATCTTTTGGGAGTAATTTCTCAGCCAAATTTGATGTGCGATTAAGATTAATTAATCGCCACATCATGTAATTAATTAGATTAAAAATTGTAATCGCTTACCAGCCTTAAATATAATATAATATAATATAATTTAATATGACTACTGCCTGCATAGAAAAGAATACATGATTGTATTTATACTTTCTAGATAAATACAATAAAATACTAAATAATAAATTACTAAAAATAATTTCTAGAATTTAAATTTATATAATTTTATTCCATTTCTCGATAAGACTCAATAGGAAGCATAAAAATAGGAAAAAATAATACATATTTTATTTAATAAAATAATACATAATTTTTATTCATAATTATATAATTTATATTTATAACAAATATTTATTATTAAATGTAAATTTTTCAATACATTTAAAGTAAATTCATGAATTTGCATTAAAATATGCAAACAAGTACATCGTTGCAATGGGTGACATGAACATTATGCACAATGCACAATGGCGCCGACGCTGATGGCTGCCTCCGTGGCGTGCTCCGCAGTTGTTTTTATGTTTTTGTTAGTTTGTCCTGTCTTTAGTTATATCCCTGCAATCAGTTTCACCAGAGACGAATTGCTGGACATTCGGAAGTATAACTAGTTATGGTTAATTATTCATATTTCCCATGAGCTGATTCGCTACATTAGTTACTTGTTCTATTTTTCTATTTTTTATTATCTGTGTTTTTGTTCTGTCACTGTCATTCTGTTACACTGTGGAGCTTCTGTCATGAAAACAAATTCCACGTATGTGTAAACATACCTGGCAATAAAAACTCATTCTCATTCATTCTGATTAGGATGCAGCAATTAACCAATCAGAATCAAGTATTCCAGTGAACCGTGTAATAAACCAATTTTAATGTCCCTTCAAATCTCCCTGACTGACAATGAGCACATTTACATGCACGTTCTTAAGCTGATTATGCTTAATAACCAGAAGCGCATGTGGTCATGAAAACGCGGTAACCCATTTTCTTTTATCGGAGTAAGCTCATAAACGGTATAAGCATAAACCGGTCGACACAGGTAGTTTTTTGCCTCTTACCCCGATTTTGCGCAGCATGTAAACGCAATAACCTGCTTTCTGTCAGCTTATTGAAGTGCGCATGTGTGATATGTGACAGGAAAGCATCCTTAGTGCAGATTTAAGCGCATCTATGCAACGTTTTGCAGTAAAGAAATAAGGAAATATATCACAAAAGCAGACTCGACTCAGAAAATGATAAAAGTGTTCTCATCTCGTGCAGCAGAAGTAGAAGAGATTCAGTCAAAATGCTGCATTAACTGCATGGGAGGATAATATATGAGCTGTAAGTTTCGCGCTGACATGTTGCAAGCTTTATTTAACATCACAACCGACAGCATATGGAATACTCATATGGAGTCAGATACACAAATTATTATATTTTGACGTCACTAAAGGGAAATAACCTGATTTATTAATAAAGTCATGTAAACGCAGCTTACTTGCGTTGTCAGGTTACTGATGTGCATGTAAACGGGGAAAATTGGTTATTTTAATAAGCTGATATTTGTGAGTTATCAGCTTACTGGTGTGCATGTAAACGTGCTCAATGACTGGTTGATTGATGACTCGCAATAATGTCAGAGTGAGCTCTAACCTATCTTGTGTTCAAATGAAGCACGATACTTTACCTCAAGTGCAATCTGTGTACCTCATCCACAACTCCTTAAGCAGGTACACATGCACACAGGTACGCGCACACTCATACACACACCGCTCCAAAGATCCAGATATGACAATACTAGACCAAAGCCCTTGAATGATGAGAAAAATGAGAAAAAGAGGGACGTTAAGTGCTCATTAAAGTATCTACAGGGTGAGACAGACAGTGGGAACTCAGCACTCTATGTGTTGCCGGAATCTGAGAGCGAGATAATTGGCCATTATGACAGTGGACGGCATGTCATTACCTTTTCATTAGCTGGCCTCCTCTCTTCCTAGGATTGCCCTGCACTACTGAGCAAGAAAAATATGCCATTAATGTAATGTGGAATTAAGAGAGGCGAAGAAGAGCAGGACGGATAGGGCACGCACATACAGATACACTCTACTCGCTTACCCATCATTCTCTCCTTAAATGGAGCTGAGAGCGCGGGAGCAGACTGACACCAATTTAAAATCTGCAGCGATCAAATGAGGAGAGGAATGGAGAAAGCACATGTGTGGGTGGATTTGTGTATTCATATCAGTGTATACGTGTGTATATGTTTTCACACAGCCATTCTTACAAGCGCATCTCTCTCCGAAAATGCCATATGATGAAATAGACCCCTGGGAAATAGACAAAGAGGTGCACAAACAGATAAAGTTATGAGTTTTATGGGAAGGTTCAAAGACAGGCTGCTACAGCGCTGTCAAAACTCATCTACACCGACTTGGATCATGTATGTCAAGTCAATTTCCAAAACATTACTCACCATAAGCATTTTGCAACCTACATTCCAGAAGATGCAACCAAATATGGGGCTTTGTTACATAACGAATACTCGCTCACAAAATAGTTACTTGTCATTTAGCAGACACACTTTATCTAAACTGACTTACAGTACACTAATTGCAAGGAACATCCCACTAGAGCAGTCTAAGGTTGAAGAAAAGCCACTATTAGTCAGTTATACGTGTGTTTTAATGGCCTGATGTGGTTAAGCTGAATTCTCGGCTGTACGCTGGGGTCTATGAAGATGGAATTCAGCTCCCAATTCAGCTTAATTTATGTCTCCCTCCTACCAGCTATCGCTGCATTCACAACCCAGATTCATTAACACTAGGCTGCTAGAATCATCATACATATGGATTACATACAAATGCCACATACAGGTTATGTATAGTGGTCGACCGATATGGGTTTTTTGACAGCCGATGCCAATGCCGATATCTTGGAAAGCAGGGTGGTCGATGGCCGAAATAAAGATGGTATAATTTTATTTATTTTAATGTATATAAAAATTTGAAATAATTTGAAATGGATTAAAATAATTGTGTAAAATAAACATACTTATACTTTAGAAGACAAAGCATTTTTCACAAATAAATAAATATTTAATAAAATCTAATTAAAAAGTAAGCAAACACTGTAAGAAACAGGGCTCTCAGTGTTCTGGGAAGTTTGTGTGCATTGGGAAACTTTTTTTTTTAAAATAAAGCCAAGGTAACACTCATTTTACATAGAGCACGCAATGAAAATGACATGAATATGACAGTGGGCAAATGCATAAAGCGCAGCATAATTTGAAATCACTTGTTTAAAGTTTGTCGATCGTGCGTCTCCAGTCAAGCAGAACTCTCCTACTGTCAGCATTCAATTTGCACGGACCGACCATCACACAGAGAACACGCGATCTTGCAGGATACAAATGCACACTTCACCAGATCTGAACTAGATTCGACTAAGTCTGCAAGGTTTGTGAAATTAAATGTTCATTAGTCATTCAAAGACCATCACACAGAGAACACGCGATCTTGCAGGATACAAATGCACACTTCACCAGATCTGAACTAGATTCGACTAAGTCTGCAAGGTTTGTGAAATTAAATGTTCATTAGTCATTCAGAGATTTAAATTATATAAATGTGTATTTGCTGAATGCTGACAGCAAATGAGAAAGTATTATAATGTTTGCCTTTCTATTACTAATAATATTAAAGCAACCGTTATAATACTTTTTTGAATAAATTTTAATTCCTTTGTTTAACAGTTCTATCTGATTATTAGATAGACTTCTATCCATATTAGACAGAACTGAACAATGACAGCGAACAAGAGGGAGAATGTGAGCGGTGTGCGCTCACACGCTGCCGTTCTCAGCGCCATCAAAATAAAAGTCTGCTGCACTGTCAAAATAAAATAAAAGTCAAATCAAAATAAAAGTCCCGCCTCGAACACATCAGCCAAACAGAAAAACTTATCGGCCGATGCCAATATTTGAAAAATACCAAATATCGGCCAATATATCGGCCTTGGCAATATATCTGTCGACCACTAGTTATGTATATTTTATATAATGACATACATAGTACACACACTTATGTAACAAAATGTGTAAATTCTCTAGCATGTGTTTGTAAGCAGGTTTTGACCAATATGGCAGACACATTGACATAACACGGTAATTCAGCATCTTTACTCAGTTCTCTACCCACATCCTGTTCACACATTCCTTGGAACATCTCTATAAACATCTCTATAAATAAACCTTTTAATAGACTCAATTGATTGCTTTTTGTCATGACCAGGTGAGGCATCTTATGGTTTGCCGGTGGAATAAACAATCAGTAGCACTCATTGTGTTCAGTAAATCATATGACTGTGAGAAGCATCATTAGGTTGTTCTGAATTAATGGGCACTGGTGAAGATGCTTATTGGGGGACTAGATTAGACTGGAGTCCACACAGTCAAATTATAGCCCGATTATAGATTCAGTTTGGACAGGAAGTGTGCAGCAGAGGCTCAGACCTGAGAGACGTACGGCTGTGTTTAATTGGTCACTGATGCAAACCGACTTTAGGAAATGAAGAAAAGAAAGGAAGTGTGAAAGAGACAAGGGAAAAGCAAGGAAGACAGAAAAGAGAGAGGTCTCCAAACTAGAGGAAAACAACAAAAAGAAGCCAGGGGGAAGAGTGCGGGCGAGCATGATTCCTCTCTAATGTCTTCTGCTGTAGCTCCCCGCAATCGATTCTTCCAGTCTATTACTTTCAAATCACTCTCGCTTGCTACATCCCTTTTTCTCTTTCTCTTCATTTTTGGGTCTCTTGCTTTTCTTTTATAAAGATCACAATCAGTGTGATTGTTTTGGGTGAAGTGTCTGAGAGAAAACAAAAAAGAAAGCGTGAGAAGAGCGAGACAAAGGGATGACACGGAGAAGAGGAGCAAATGCACTGCAAGACCTTACAGATTCAATTACATGTTTTGTGGAGATTCTCAACACATCTACAAGGTAATTATGAAAGTAACAGGTGCAATACTGCTCAAAGATGTTGACAACTTCAACATTGAAGTTGATCCCAAAACGGAACTGGTCTTTGATTCTTCACAACAAACTCAAGCTGAAACACATACCTTGTTGCTAGGAGATGCATGACAAATTAAAACAATGTTTTCTAAAATTAGTTCAAAATATCTTTGAAAGTTCAAAAAAGATTGATATCCTCCAACTGGATAGAATCATAATCTGCAGCTAAAAAAATCAGAGTCTGTGACCATCATACGCTACACAATTTTCTATTAAATGTCAGGTCAAATCTGCAGACTGGCTTTGACTTTCAACTAGAGTAAACTTGTCCAGAAAGTAAACTGGGGTAAAAATTTGGGCAAAATGTATGTAGTGTATTCCAGCCTTAAGACTGTTTATTACTTTGATTATAAAACCACTACATATCCAGAAGACTCCTAATGTCACGTTGCGCCTACGGTGAGGAGCGAGGAACAAGGAGCGAGGAGAATGCTAGAGAATCAGGATACACAGTCTTTATTGACACCACTGGAATCACACATAGGACATGGGGATTGACGATCAAAACCGGACCGAAAACTCAAAACAAGAAACACCTTAAATACACAAGACATGACGAGGGGAAGACAAGAAACACCTGGGATCAATAAACATAATAGGAACAGGAAACAGGAAGGACCAAATATGGGCATGGACATAACCTGGAGCACGTGGGGGAGCAAAACACACACGAAACACGGAACAGAGTCTGACATTACTCCCCCCTGGGCGCACTGGAGGCTGGTGCAGGACTGGGACACAGGGAATACCTCCGGGGCGGATCAGGCAGTACAAGGTGCCATGGCGGCACAGGGAGCTCAGGGGCCATGGCGGAGCGGGAAGCTCGGGGAGCCATGGTGAAGCAGGGAGCTCGGGGCGCCATGGCGGAGAAGGCAGACTAGGAAGCCATGGCGGATCAAGCAGTTCAGGAGGCCATGGCGGAACGGGGAACTCAGAAGGCCATGGCTGGACGGCCTCCATGGCCTTGGCCTCGCCACTCGGCCTGGCCACTACGGATGGACCCATACTACTCCCACCCCCCCCAATAAAAAATTAATTGGGGAGAATATCGCCTTTTGAGGCCCTCCGTAGGCCTAACTCGGGAACAATGGCCCTCCCTGGGCTTGACTTGGGGACTGGAGCCCTCCTTGGACTCGACATGGGAACTGGAGCCCTTTCTGTGCTACACTCGGGGCCTGGAGCCTTCTCTGGGCTAAACTCGGGGACCGGAGCCCCCTCTGGGCTAAACCCGGGGACCGGAACCCTCTCTGGGCTAAACTCGGGGACAGGAGCCCTCACTGGGCTAAACTCGGGAACAGGAGTCCTCCGTGGGTTAAACTTGGGAAAAGGAGCCCACTCTGGGCTGGATTCGGGAACTGGGAAGTGCTTACAAGGAGCTGGCACTGGAGGGTGCTCTGGAGGAGCAGGCACAGCAAGGCGCTTTCGAGGAGCTGGCACTGGAGCAAACTCAAGGGCTGGAGCCGACACTGGAGTGAGCTCTGGGGCTGGAGCCAACACTGGAGTGAGCACTGGGGCTGGAGCTGACTACCTTCTCCTCCTTAGATACCCTTTTAGGTTCAGGGTGAAAGGCGTGGTCGGCGGGCTTGAGTGAGCCGCGACCGGCGGGCCAGACTTCGGAGCGGCCGGCAGGCTGGAGAGAGCCGCAGCCGGCGGGCTTGACGGCAGGCTGGTTCTGGCACGGGCCCGGACACTCCCCACTTCCAGCATAGTCCCTTGGTGTCTGGTAGGTCCATGGGGCGATGGTAGTTGGCCCCGAGCCAGAACAGAGAATTGATGGTGGCGTCATCCAATGCCGTCGCCGCAGCAAGCCCGCAGAATTCCCAGGTGTACTCGAAGAAGGGGAGATCTCTGCTAAGGAGGAGAAACAGGTGGTGATTTCCATGATCACGGTGAGAAACAAACAGGAAACAAAAAGACTTTTCAAAACGAAAACAAAACGGGGAGAAGGGGCGCCGCTTACTTTTCTGTCTCGGTCCGGTATTCTGTCACATTGCGCCTACGGTGAGGAGCGAGGAACAAAAAGCGAGGAACGAGGAGAACGCTGGAGAATCAGGATACACAATCTTTATTGACATTGACACCCCAGGAATCACACGTAGAACAAGGGGATTGACGATCAAAACCGGACAGAGAATTCAAAACAGGAAACACCTTAAATACACAAGACATGACGAGGGGAAGACGAGAAACACCTGGGATCAATAAACATAATAGGAACAGGAAACAGAAAGGACCAAATATGGGCATGGACATAACCTGGAGCACGTGGGGGAGCAAAAAACACACGAAACACGGAACAGAGTCTGACACCTTACAGATAGTGGGGATTTTGATTCAGCATTTTTATTTTGTTCACCAAAAAAGTTCAGATTCATTTATTGATTTGTTTGATTACTCTTTCTGTACATATGTTCTATCAATACACCACTATGCACTGGCCAGAGCCGCTAAATTACTCAAAAGATTATTTCGTTAGCACAGTTATTCATGACTGAAACGGCCCTAATTTAAAATACAAACATTTCAATTTAAAAGAAAACATCAATATCTTTTGTCAATGGTATGCAGAAGTAAATTAAAGTCCATATTGCACTGTTCATTGCAAGATCTCCCCTCCCCGCACCTTTTTTCACAAGAATTTTAAAAATTACTGTTTTGATTGAGCTTTTTTTATTATTATTTTGTTCACCAAATAGATTAATTCAGATTCATTCATTTCGTGACTTTTTCTAGAGGCTATATCAATACACCAGTATGCCAATGAGTGTGTCCTTAAATATTATTTAATAGAAAATGTCAATATCTTTTGTCTTTTTGCACTATTTATTGCAAGATTTCACCTTGATTCCCTTTATTTTGGAATAATACAGAAAATTCATTTAAATAAATAAAACGATTAACTTTTTAAGTAAAAGTTTTTGTTTTTTTTGCATATGCGTGCATGGAAGCAACCGTGATCGTGAAAGGTTAAAACAACTGCAATCTCAGTCTGCATACAGACAGATTGCAAGCATGACAGGTTTCAAACACATTTCAAACTTGAACAGATCATCCAAGGTCACAGTGGCCTCAGGTGATGCAGGTGTGCTGTTTAGAAATTTAAAGAGTATACTAAACACGAACGGCTCTTCCTGTATTCGGTTTCCTTTGAAGCGTGCTACTGATGAAACCCCCTCTCCCTCTTGCATGCACACTAACTTAGACCTCTTACAAATCTGACAGCTGTGCAGAACAGAGTGAGCTACTACTGATGGATATTTGACATGAAAAGCAACCTCATCACTCAGTAGTAAAAACTCTTATAAAATATGCATGATGAGCATTGCGGTGATACAGCCAGGTAGCCTGGGTACAACACTCAAAGAGCAGACTGCTGGCATAGAGAGGACAGAGAAAGCGAGAGAGAAAGAGAGAATTATTAGAGATTATTATTATTATTATTATTATTACTACTACTATTACTACTGTAGCATCTGGACCACTCAAACACACAATATATATTTTGTTAGCTAGATTTAACAAATACTCTGTAACACCCCAGGAAGCCGAACAGGCCCCTGGTTCCATGGTAACCCTGACACCCGATACATTTACGACCTCCTGGAATTTAGGTGAAGAAAATCGCTTCCTTGCCCATAAGGAAAATCCACAAGGGAAGGACTTATCTTTGCTATTTAATTAATAGGAAAACCTTTCTTTGAATGAACACACATGATCCTTCAGGTCATTGGGTATATTATTGTCATCGTGTATTTTGTCTTTGAAATTGTAAACTGTTATGCAGGCTTATAATCAAAACACACTCCTGTCAGCTTACATATATATAATCCTACCATGTTTAGTACCTATGAATTCGTATTCGGATGATCTAATTGAGAGTATATATTGTATGTTTACACCTACGCAACATATTAGTGTTCTAAGAGTCTGTAATAATTTTTATCCGAGTTTCATATGCAAATCACCATGCTTTCAAACAAAGGGCCATAAAAATGCCCCGGGGTCCAAGGTGATTTTTTTAGCCCTTTTCCTCACTCTGGAGATGTAAAGATCTTATGCAAATTATCATACTTTCAAACAAAGGGCCATAAAAATGCCCCAGTATCTCAGAACTCCCACTTGAGATTTCGGACTTCCTCATTGGACAAGCCCATCTTGAGAGGCGTGAATCTTTGCAGGCTTTAAAGGCCGCACTTCATGTGACCCTCCCAGTCGGTGGTTTGTTGAATTTCTGAGAAGATGTGAGAAAAACGCACTCCAGGACATCCTAAGTTTTGTACCAGACTTTCGGCCTCGACCTTGCCATTAATCAAGATTCTCTGACGCAAAACTGGTTCTTTTCATCGAACCAAATTCAGCAAAGATCAACTGGAAACTTCAGATTACATCAAACTTCTCTTTCAGACAGATGAGACATGCAAGTATCAAACTTAGCCTTATTAATTGATACATGAGGTATCACTTACACCTTTTTACAAAGGTGTGTTTGAACTAAGAATCCCTCGGGCAGATCTGCTGAATATGCAAATGGTTCCATAAATTTCATTCCTTATGCCTCTTTCTGTACTGAGTTAAAC
>NW_015506076.1:287392-290792 GCF_001515645.1 Sinocyclocheilus grahami
GGTCAGCTAAATATCTACAGCGGATCTAAATATTCATAATTAATTATAACTAGTTATACTTAATTATTCATATTTCCTCATGAGCTGATTCGTTACACTACTACTACTACTACTATTACTCAATAAACATCATATTTTATTAAATATATTTATATAAATGTTTCATTACTTCGTATTTTCTATTTAAATAAGTTAAATAATTTTTATTAATTTATTTAAATTATTTCTATAAATTTATTAATATTATTAAATAAGTTTTATACTATATGTACATATATATATATATATATATATATATATATATATATCTTTTTTTCCCCAATGTATATGTATGTACTGTATATACACGTTTATATTTATATATGTGTAAATGTTAAACTTCTTCCTAAGTCTTTCTCCTTCCCTTGGCTGCCTTAATAAAATACATCTGGGTATAGATAAGCAGTGTGGCTCCAGAGCTTTCTGCAAGCTAATTGGTTTATGGAGCATGACCTTTGACATGCGCTGTTGAAACGATGCTATAGAAATGCACTCAAATCAGTAATCATTGACAAATTCCTTGGAGCACTTATATGAATAGATACAATACATCTGAAGCACACGAATAGCACACTTACTATACATATGAAGCATGATTAAGCAGCATTCATGTTGTTTCATGGATGGTGAGATTGCAATCACTTGTGTCATTCTCAAGCTGCATTACCTGATGTTGCAGAAAGGGTGAGAGAGAGAGATGAGGAATTGTGGGTAATGATTAGTGGAGTCAAGTCGCAGCTTTTTTTCCTCTTCCAGTGTCATCCTGTACCTATGATTTCTATCATTTCTGTTGCTGTGCATTTTTGTGAGTTAAAAAAAGGTTTTCAATTTCATTGCATTCCCAGAAAACACTCACATGCGTGCGCAGTCAGGTGGCACGGGGAACAATGATTATGACGGTGGTCTCTTAGCATTAGCATGCACATTCCCAATTTCACTTCTGAATGAATAGTAATTTGCTCTCATTTGCATGTAAATCACAGAACGGAATGGAACAGCTATAGCTGGAGACCGCACATTTTCTTGACGAGAGAGACTCCGGCAGGCTGCGACTCACCTCTCTTTCGCTAATTGGAAAATTAAAGACTGCGCTGACCTCGGGCGCATCGGCCACAGTGAGCTGCCCTGTCTCAGGGTTGTCATTTTCATTTGTTAAAGCCAGATTATCATACTGCAGCCATTCTGCGCCTCAGTGTGTGACCATGAAGGCTTTCGTTTTTATTCCCGCAGGTCACAAGTGTGTGAGAGAGAGCCGAAGTGAGTGAAGAAAGGGCAGGACAGAGGGGAAAGGTGAAGACAGAACAGAAAGTTTTAGAAAGTGGGATATTAAAGTATAATATGTGTGCGGAGAGAGACAGAAAAATGGGAGGACAGAAAGTGAGACCTTGAGAGAAAGAAAGACGGAAATTGTGAGTGTGTCACGGAAATTGTATCACCTGGAACAGTGAGCAGCAGGAACAAGTATATTTGTTGTCAACCACTTATCCCTGTTGAATCACACTTTAGGTGTGCAGCATTCAGGTGACTCTCTGCAGGAAGGTGTGCTAATTGCTATCTGCTAAAAGTGCTAAAGATCAGTGCATTAAGAAAGATTAAAATGTGGCACAAAAGCATGCATTCATGTAAGAATCACCTGCGGGATGACATGCTCAAAATGTGATTGCACAGAGAGACATAAAGCAACTTTATGTATGTTTTTACCTTGAAATATCAGATTCTGATGGTACACTGACTTCTAATATGGTGAATAGCTTCTGTTTCTGTCCCATTGTCCCCTTCAAATGTCTTACATTTTTATTAAAATAAAAAACAAGCTTTATTTTTAATATTATTTAATTAAAGGGGTCATATGATGCGATTTCAAGTTTTCCTTTCTCTTTGGAGTATTACAAGCTGTTCGTGAATAGCTAAGATCCTTAAAGTTGCAAAGACTAAAGTCTCAAACTGTTTCCTGAACCTGGGAGAGTATCCTACAAGTATAAGTATATAAGTAATTATAATCAGTAATTATGTCCCCACTAGATGCGACAAATGGGTTTTAATGTTTTTGTCTCGTCGCTCCGTGACATGGCATCACAGTATGGTAAGGGGCGTAAAATTTCCGTCACATGCTTGAGGTTTTCGGCTAATCACAACGCACTGGATAGCTGGAGCACACCTCGACACACCACACCACATCAGAGCACACCTTGCTTTTCAGAATGATGAGCTTTGTAAAAATGTACGCGTTTCAGAAAGACCGGGCATAGAGGAGTAACAAAAATGTACAGTATGTGGAAAATAATGTGTTTTTTTAACCTTAAACCACATGAACACATTTCATTACACCAAATACACAAAATAATGTTCTTTTTTATCAACGTCATATGACTGCTTTAAATAAATAGCTGATATAAAAATTTTACAGGTTTTTTTTCTAAATAAAATAAAACACTAAAATTTCAAATAAATTATAATGATATCACAACATTGTAATTCACAGTATGAAAACAGATATTCATTTTGAGATTTACTAAAGATTACATTTGACGTTTAATGTTATGAAAAGTTATTATTTTTAAAGATACATTTTAACAGTTTTGGGCATTAGATGATGGCAAAGGTAGTTTAACTGTAAAAACACGGGAAAATGAGGATGCACAATTTATTATCCAATAGTCACCAATGTCAGTAAGTACATGTCAAAATTTGACTCATACCGATAAATAAAAAATAAATACAATGGTACCAATATATAATATTTTCTTAGTTTATGATCCATCCCACATCAGCTAGTTTGTGCCCTGCCTACCTATCAACTCATTCAATCAGACTGAAAAATATAACACAATAGGATATTTTTTGATAGCCTGCTGAAAAATGTACTTCCAAACAAACATCTACAGGAGAAAACGATGCCGTGTGCATAGAGCATTTTCCCCTACTATTCTCAAATGAGTTTAAGAAGACATTGTGCTTCTGAGAAACATTTGCAATGCCACAGTGGGAGGCAACCTGAAATCTAATGCAGACTATATTTTAAACCCACACTGAAGTTAAAAGGGCTGCAAAGAAAATTAACTACTTTTCATTGAAAAAACGTGTGCGAGAGAGGAAAGTGTTTGTTTCTAGCTGGCTCTGTGTTGTGAGAGTGAGTGTTTTTCACAAAACACCTGGTTTGTGCAGCTCTCCGGCTCTTTTACAAGCAGTGAGTCACAGAAGCGTGAAGCACCAGCAGATTTTTACACTGACACTGCTGACCATACATCAACATGCAGACGCAGCGAGCCTTTCACTGTTCATGGCCTCTGTGTGTGTGTGTGTGTGTGTGTGGGTGTGTGTGTGTGTGTGTGTGTGTTTGTGTGTGTGTGTGTGTGTGTGT
>NW_015506076.1:290976-322232 GCF_001515645.1 Sinocyclocheilus grahami
GAGAGAGGGAGGGAGGGAGGGAGGGAGGGAGGAGTGAGCGAGGGAGGGAGAGAGAGAGAAAATGAAAAATACATGCACATAAGAACATGCCGCTCTCCTCCGCTGGTCACGGAACAGAGCACATCCTATGAGTGGCCTCAAGAACATGTGTGTGAACATGAAATGAGAAAGAAGATAGAACCATATTATATAGTGACACACTCATTATTTAAAGCAATGCTATAGTTTTAATGAAATTCAAGTGTATGTGAGAATATGAGATCATGATGGTACAGCTGTGCTCATAAGTTAACATTTGACTGGCAGAATCTGCAAATATTTTGCATTATTTATCATTGTGTTTTTACTGTGCTGGAGAATCTACATAACTGCTATTTAAGCATATCCCACAAGACAATAGAAAAATGATCCTATACAAAAGTTCACATGCATAATATGTTGCCTTCTTTTATGATAGTTGTTCATGAGTGCCTTAGTTGTCCTGAGCAGTAAAGCTGGACCTCAACATAACTGAGCCAGTGTGGTTGAGAGCTCAAACATGCAGAGCACAACCCAACCCCCAACCAGAAAACCTGCATTTAGCCAGAATACAAAATGTTTAACCAGCATAAAAAGTGTCTAACCAGCATAAACCTGCATTTAACCAACCAGCATAAAAAGTATCTAGGCAGCATTAACAGTTACAACTGTAACAAAAAAGTCACTGATATATTATTTTCAGCAATGTCACACCAGTTTCGCATTTCAAAGACAATGCATAAGAAAATGAAAAAAAGACAAGCTTGTTCAACTGTCTTGCTAGCTAGTTTTGCTTGCTCATGTTGCCTGTCTCACAGTGCTCAATACTGCCCACGGGCCAATCAGAACACTGCTCAATGACTGCGCAGCCATCGCAACCTCTGAGATTAAATTGTATTATATTTTATTACAGACAACCTCTTACATCTCTGTCATTGTTGCAATTGATTATTAAAACATGAAATATTCATATTTGGGAGCGGTATCGATTTACATCAAAGAGACGTGTCGGATCATTTTTCAAATACAATGACCAATAGCAGGCATCTGTCACAGTGGGGTAATGAGGGGAGAATACATTAAACTAGTTTACATTTGTGTGATTACTGCATAGAGGTTGATTCATGTTATCCATCTAACAGTCATTGTGTGTGCGTGTGTGTGCGTGCGTGTGTGTGTGTGTGTGTGTGTGTGTGTGTGTGTGTGTGTGTGTGTGTGAGTGTGTATGTGTGTGTGAGTGTCGTGTGTGTATGTGTGAGTGCATATTTGTGTGAGTGCCTGTTAATTTGTCATTACTGCATTAACTGTAAAAATACGAATCAGCAAGATTCTGATTGGGTCAGAATGCTTTAAAGATTAGAGCCAAGCATGAACTGTCCATTTTCTAAGAGCAAACAGGTCAATGGGGCTATCTTAGCCCCATATTTCTAAATAAACAAAAAATATTTTTGTTAAATGTATTAATAAATAAAATAAAATAAATATTACTATATATTGCTGTTGTTATTGTTATTATTAGTTGATGATGCAGAGTACATAAATATCCATAAAAACTTTCCATCATGTACAATTTTCATTTTACAATTTTCACAAAATAAGAATTTTAAGAATTATCCCCTGGTTTCACAGACAAGGCTTAAGCCTAGTCCTAGACTAAAATGTAAATCTGAGCTGTTTCAACTGAAAGAAACTTGCACTGACTGATCTTAAAACATGTCAGTGCCTTTGTTTTGTCTTAAGGTGCACACCAGTAATGCTTTTTTCTAAGGCATGTTCATAAAAATTACTTAAATGTCCTAATTGAACTATGACCTAATCCTGGTTTAGGCTAAGCCCTGTCTTTGAAACCGGGCCTATATGTATCAGCTTTAAAGCAATTATCAAAATAACAAAAGCAATTAAATGTCAAAAGAAATGTCAGACGAATTCAAAATGTATCATTTATCCTACAATCTGCAAAGGAGTGGAAATATATGTTCCAAATAATTTTACATAAACATATTTATTTATTTACTTTTAATTATTAATAAATAATCTCCTTTTTTCCCCCTTACAAAATCTATAATTTTCTGTCGCTGTTTGTATGCATTAAAACATCCTTAGACGTAACAGAAAACAACTATATCATGTTTGCATTTTCTTCTGTGTCTGGCTATAATTCTAACCTTGTAATCAGGACTGGGCATATGATGCAGGCTGGTGTAGTAATAATAATAATAATGACATCTGAAAACTTTCTTTCCCCTTATTTATTGCCTATCTATATTGTACTTATCTATAGTCTTTTTTTCTTCTTTTTTTCCTCCTTTCTCCTGAAAGACAGTTCAAGGTTCATCTTTATTTGAAAAAAAAAACTCACAAAATAGGAAGACCACTAAAGAAAGAGCAAGTAGGGAGCGCCAAAGAAGAAATGATTAAATGGAGGATAGACCAGCACATTTAGAGCACCTGAAGAAGTCTGTGTGCATGCTGAAAAGGACAAAAGAGTTAGGGCAGAGGAAGAGAAAGGAACGCACTCATACTCAAGAGTTCACGGTTAATGGTGCGAGTTATGCCTTTGTGGTGAAACCCAGGGTCAGTGGAGGAAGGACAGCTATCTAGAAGGCTCTTCATTCAGCACTCTAAGGAGACAAAAATGAATATGGAGAAACAGAGAGCAAGGCCACTCAGGGAAAGGAACTGTAGTGTGGGCACATGCCAAGAGAACTGAGTGGCAATACTTTCAAAGCTCTCCAAATATCCATATGGCTAAATGAAATAGCAAAGCGAAGTAATGTTTTCGAGATGGCCATGTTTTGCTTTCACAGTGCATTTGCTATTTTGGCCCATCAACCTCCCACAACCAAAGAAGGTAATGACGTTATTGGTATTAATCCAGGGTGCAAAATTATAAATGTTTTTATTATTATTATTATTATTTATTTATTTATTTTGTCCAATATAATGGAATTATTTAGCTGTTTTTCCTTCAATACCAGCAACAAGCAGCACAGGTCATTGTGACACCTTAGATGAGTCAAATCATGACGTTAATTGCTATTTTGCTCCTCATATTTTGGTTTTAGTGGCTTAATGTGAGGAATATTCCACATATGTTCAGCTGTAAAAGCTGTTAGAAGACACAAGATGTAGCAGTCAATTGGGTTTTCTATATAGTGTTTGATTTGAATTGCTCACATCGCTTATGTCAATGCAGACCAAACTATCAATTTGATAAACCATGTTGCAGTTAAATCTAGCGGCAAACATTTACTCATATCTGGCACTTAGTGAGGGTCAATTTTGGACCCTGTACTGTATGTACCCAAAACTTCTGGCTTAAGGACCTGCATTTAGATGCACCTGCATTGTCTGACAGTGGAGTGTGAGATGAACATCACCAAAAATACAGCATATAATTCCACCCCCAAGAAATAATGCAAGCGAACACAAAAATCTCCAAACTCAGCCTCCCCCAAGATCTACCCCTGCTGCCCTCTTGTTATTGAAAATGCATGCGTTTATGAAGATCCTCCCTCCTTTTTACATATTTATGAGTGCCTGAAAGATTAAACATGACCTTTGTTGAGTTTTACCGGTGAATGTTGCTCATACGGATTATACAGCAAATCACAAACCTCAGAGGGAAATTACACATAAACACCTGTTCACACATATGCAGAGCAAAAAAAGCTTCTTATCCTTTACTGAAAAGCACGAGCTACTGGAAAAGTGCTGGCGTTCCATGTTAAAGCTATGACAAATGACAAGAGCACTCCATCATCCTAACAAGCATCTTCTTATCCAGATCCGCTCCTGGTCTCTGAGGATGAGCAAACCTGGTCCTCTCCACTCACATAAATACTCTCCACCATCCAGGCTCGTGACAAGTTCTCACAACATGGACAGGCTCCAAACATTTCTCTAGGGACATCACTGATGCATTCTGGAAAATGTATGCCTTGTGCTTACAGTACGAGATACTTGTGGACACTGCAATACATCAATGTTAACAAACATCCTGTGAGTAATATTCTATTGATGAACATACTTATTAGAGGCCGACCGATATGGATTTTTTGGGGGCCGATGCCGATACCGATATTAGGGAGTAAAAAAGACCGATACTGATATATCGGCCGATATTCTTTATGTGTAGGCTATATTATAGTACAGTATAGTGTTCCCATTCGTGTGTCCAAACTTTTGACTGGTACTGTATATAGAATACATATATACATAAACATAAACACATTTTTTGCAATGATAACTCAAATGTGGTGATCAAACACTTATAATGATGTGACAAACATAGGCCTATGTGGAGGCAGGGTATTTAACAATTTAATAAACTTTATTATTCAAAATGAGTCTGACATCAGTGCACTTAACAGTAAACTTCACTTCACTTATTATAAATAATTAAATAACACAAATAGAACAAAATATACAGTATATATAACTTGAATTAAGAAATTAAACAAGGTAACTGTGTAGGGCAAGCAAGCTACTGCCAAACCAACAGGGGCAGGTTTATGCAGGAAGCACAGCTTTTCCAAATGTAAATAATAATAATTAATAATATTTTTTTTTTCACAAACTCTGTGTTGTGTATTTTCTGGTAATCAAATGAACATGCAGAACATTCGTATTTAAATCGTCTTTTTGCAGTTTAATATTCACAGATCATAGCGCCTACTACTGTAGCAAGCGAGTATGATAAGCTCATTGTGAGAGTAAAAGACGATGACATTGTTGTTTATTTACTTAGCATTGAGTCTCTCCAACTAGGTGTCAACGTAGCGTTAAATCAACAGACTCAAGCCACCACCACATTGCCATCTATTGGACTGCAGAAAGATACTAACTAGGGCTGGACAATAATTCAATATCAATATGTATCGCGATATAATTTTTTTCAATAACGGTGATATGATTTTTAAACACATTTCCGATATTTCGATATACATTACCAGTTTCCCATACATTGATTTATTTTTGCCGTTTGACTTCGTTGAATAAACATGAGCACTGCACGTTTCAAAATCATAACATGGCGCGGGTGTTTTATATGAATGTATCTCTGAAGGGAACCGACTGTCTTCAGAAAAGTTTCGATGGCATTTTCATTTGATCTGATAAAGTAGCATTCATGAGTGGAGCTGCTTTGATTACAGCCATTACAGAGGAAACCACTAGTTTTATCACTCTAAAAACGCCTCCTGCTGGCAGAGAATGAGTTTTCATTTTAAATAAGCCCGTCTCCAGCAATCAGCCTACACTACCAGTCAAAAGTTTTTGAACAGTAAGATTTTTAATGTTTTTTTTGTTTTGTTTTTTTTAAGAATTCTCTTCTGCTCACCAAGGCTGCATTTATTTGATCCAAAGTACAGCAAAAACAGTAAAATGTTGAAATATTTTTACTATTTAAAATTGCTTTCTATTTGAATAGATTTTAAAATGTAATTTATTCCTGTGATCAAAGCTAAAGTTTCAGCATCATTAGGCCTACTTCAGTCTTCAGTGTCACATGATCCTTCAGAAATCATTCTAATATGCTGATTATCAATATTTAAAACAGTTGAGTACATTTTTTTTTGATGAATAGAAAGATCCAAAGATCAGCATTTATCTGAAATAAAAAGCTTTTGTAACATTATACACTATTCAATTCAGTATATTTTTTATTATTTTTTGGGGAAAGAAATTATAGAAATTAATACTTTTATTTAGCAAGGATGCTTAAAATTGATCAAAAGTGATGATAAAGGCATTTATAATGTTACAAAAGATTTCTATTTCAGATAAATAGTGTTAATATCGATATCGGAATTATATCGTATTGACCCAAATTAAGAAATATATTGTGATATCAATTTTGGCCATATCGTCCTGCTATGTTACTGACTGTACTGACTAACTATGCTGACACTGTGTCTGCGTCGCAACAGGACGCGACAAAGCGGCCATTGAAAATCATTTGAACTTTGTGTCAGCACGTCATAAATAGAACAAGGCATCAGTTTAATGGATCCAGTATAGACAACATCACTGATTATAATGGGTTCTATTCTACACCGGACGTGAGAGGCGAGGCATGACAAAATACAGTAGAATTCTATTGTATTTTGTCACGCCGCGCGATGTGATGTGACTGATATGATAAACATGAGTTCTGGGCCGCGCCGCGGCCGGTATAAACACCAGCCCCTAGATGTGGATCCAACCACGCCCCCTGGATCTTGTGTTCTGAAGTGAGGGGCTACTGCCCAAGTCCGCTGCTTCAAATTATCCTGCTTAGCTTCATGGTTGCCCACTGAAGCTAAGCAGGGCTGAGCCTGGTCAGTACCTGAATGGGAGACCTCCTGGGAAAACTAGGTTGCTGCTGGAAGAGGTGTTAGTGAGGCCAGCAGGGGGTGCTCACCCTGTGGTCTGTGTGGGTCCTAACACCCCAGTATAGTGACGGGGACACTATACTGTCAACAAGCACCGTCCTTTGGATGAGACGTTAAACCGAGGTCCTGACTCTCTGTGGTCATTAAAAATCCCAGGATGTCTTTTGAAAAGAGTAGAGGTGTGACCTCGGCATCCTGGCCAAATTTGCCCATTGGCCTCTGATCATCATGGCCTCCTAACAATCCCCATATTAGTTAATTGGCTTCATCACTCTGTCTCCTCTCCACCAATAAGCTGGTGTGTGGTGGGCATTCTGGCACACTATGGCTGCCGTCGCATCATCCAGGTGGATGCTGCACACTGAGGTGAGTTTACTGGTGAGGAGATACCCCCTGACAATGTAAAGCGCTTTGAGTGCCTAGAAAAGTGCTATATAAATGTAATGAATTATTATATCGGCCGATAATATCGGCTAAACGATATATCGGTCGGGCTCTAATACTTATGGCATATTGAGTTGTGTGGTTGATGCACAAATGCACAAAAAAAAGTATCGCGTTGCAGATACACATCACCATTCTCCTTCATATGTGCGCAAATGTCAAAAAGCATACTGTGAGAGTTGGTCTAATGATGCCGAGCGATAAATTAAACATTGCTTATGTTCCGATGGAAGGTGCTACCTTTATTCATAACTCATGCCATCAGAGAACCTCTCTGGAGACTTCAAAAGCTACTCAAACTCATTATCATGTGCACCTCCATCACTGAATCAGGCACAGTTACATCTCCATCTACTGCTGCCCAGGGCTACATTTCCGTTCTGTGTCTCACATCAACTTTATGAAGAAAAAAAAAACCTACAACACATTAAAGGAAAATGTCATTTAACGCTCTGACCACGGGCAATGTGGCAAACACTGTAATAGTTTGGGTTTGTTTATGGGTTTCAATAACAGCTTCTTTCTGACAGGTGCAGAGCATTTCGGAGCGTGGATGTGAAACAATAGATGATGTCAGTGCTTGGGGCGGTGTAAGTGAGCATGACAGATGATTGGATATTTTAATGACAAGGTTTCCTTTGCATATTAATGAAATCTACCAATGAACCAACAAAGCAATATCTCAGAGAGGAATAGATATATCTTATGCAATACCCTCTTAATGCTGGTGAGGAGAGCTCATTAATTATGAATGTTAGGCCAGTTTGAGCTGATTTCCATACTTTAAGGAAAGAAGGAGGATCAAATCCTGAGGGTTAATTTGCTAATAGAATTGCAAATAGTTTATCATAAGGGACGATAGAATCAGGAGGTCAGATGTTACGCAGCAACATCAGAGGACGTTTTAACACACACAGTGAGAAAGAGCATTCTGTGTCAATCAATTCATATTTGATGCAGATTCATAACTGAAGACTTACCTTAGGATTTAACACTTTAAATGCCCCTTTTCTTATCACACATGAGCTACAGAATTACCATTTAATAGAAATAAACCCAGAGAGAAAAAAGCTAAGACTATTTCTTAGCCAGCCTCTATGAACAGATATACAAAACGGATCTAAAAAGTGGCCCTTAAGGGTGCCTCAGGTAATAACAGCACTCCTGACTGATAACACAACCATAAACCTTAAATTGCCCACTCCACAGCATCAGGTTTCTTTTTAAATACTTTGCTTTAAATTGCAGACACCACACGTGGTAGGAATATGATTGACGGAGGGGCAAATAAACACTGGCAATTAACAAAATGCTAATTGGACACTTGTTTATAAACATCCAATTAATCTATCTTGGTTGAACATCTTAATGATAGTTATTGTATTCAGAGTATCTGTGCCCTGTCCACCTCTTTACTAAGCATCAATGACTCTTAACATAAGATAATTGCTGCCTTGCTTCTGCTTTCGCTTCAGAACACATGCAACATTCATCTTTGATAAAAGTACCGAGAAGCATTTATCATTTAAAAAGGAAATCTATGGATAGGACACCAAAAGTTGATTTTCAGTCACACTTTCCACTACAATGTTCTTGCAATGTAAAAACAATCATGTTAAATATAAAGCAAAGAAAAAACTGGCAGCTGTTGCAAGAATCTCACTTTTATTATACATTTTACAGTCTGTAACTGTAAATGTGTGTGTGTGTGTGTGTGTGTGTGTGTGTGTGTGTGTGTGTGTGTGTGTGTGAGAGAGAGAGTGTGTGTGTGTGTGTGTGTGTGTGTGAGAGAGAGTGTGTGTGTGTGTGTGTGTGTGTGTGTGTGTGTGTGTGTGTGTGTGTGTGTGTGTGTGTGTGTGTATTTAGTGCTAGTATACCAACCTACTTCAACAACTCAAATCTGCTTTGTAACTTAAAATGTACTCTCAACCATAATATTAATTTAAAAAATACAAGAGCTGAAATAAGTAACATGATGAGTAAAACTTCCATGAAACACACCATGTCACTCACACAAAATACCACTAAAGCAACACATGACACTAAAATAATGCAATAACAATTAACTAAACGACATCGCCCTTGATAACCGATCACGAAAAACTAAATGAATAAATAAATACTATTGCAATAAAATATAATGCTTAAAGCGTAAAGTGAACTTTTACTTCCAAAACTATAATATTTCACAGTAAAAGTACATTTAAACTACAGCGTACTTAAGAACGCACTTAATTCGCAAGTACTTTATGAAACTGCTTGTAATTTAAGCAATAATATATATATTTTTTTAAAAACGTGTACGCCATAAATTAAAGTGTTACGCGATTTTCAATCAAGAACACGACGGCTGAAGAACAAGTGTGCAAAATATGATGGAAAGGCGCCTTTCATGCCTGTTGCGCTGCGTATCTCATGGCACGCGCGCTTGACATTCTCACTCCAATAAACAACACGAGCTTCATGCAAACTGAATTGATGACAAGGCTTCCAGTGGAGACTGTTAATAGAATTGCATGTTTTGCAGACATTTACAAAATGCGTAGCACGCAAATGTTTTTGTGCAATGGCACTCGCTTCTATTTACAGTCGCTTCTGCATATTCAAGCGTGTGGCACATGATGGGATTGAAGCTCATTACTTTTACATGCGAGTAGGTAGTTTTACGCGAATCACCATCTACTACACATGTTTCATTGCAAAGCCTTATTGATACTGGAACAGTCCTGCCTTGCATTGAAAAAAAAATACTATCATTTTTTAGCATCGCTCAGTGCATATGTATTCATTCATACAGCGAAGATTCAGAGTCCACGAACTCTCCGAGACAGCAAAATGTGGGGGAAAGTATATCGTTAGGTTTTCGTAAACAGTTAAGCTCTCTTACCTCTTGCCATCGCATAGGGCAGCAGGAGAACCAGGACCGCGAGGAAGCCAAAGCAGGAGTATCGTCCCTTCTTCCCAAAGCGTCCCATCATCTCTGCGCTTCTCTCCTGCGTCCCCAACTAAACCGGGGAGCCGCTCGCATGTGCCACTCTCATGCATGTGCCGTGCGTTCCCGTGGCTTCAGTAACAGGTCCCTCCCGTGGCGATAAACCCGAAGTTCTGCGTGAATCTCTCTCATCCGCGCGCTGAGTGAGTGTCTCGCGCATCCTTGAGACTGGAATAATGAAGCCGGTGCGCGCTGGCCAACAGCGGAGGGTGATTGAGGGCGGAGGGAGCGCAGCGGCTGTCCTTCACCCTGCTGCTCAGATGCACTGCGAAGTGACCAGATGTGCCTGAGTAAGAGATTATACATGAGCATACATGTCAGATGTCGCCTTAATTCGAGATGACATATGAACAGCTGGTTGTTACACTGGTTTCATCACAGATCGTGTCGGGCACCTGGGGGCCACTGGGATGAGAGCAACGCTGTGCACTCACCGGAGCAGAGGCGGTGGCGTCTCTCGTGCGTAATCTGCGTGGAAGAAGAATGGTGGTTTAATTAAGCAATACCACATGAGCAAGAGTGCTGTCGTATTTAATGATATAAACAAGTAATTGGTGTCGAGTCATTTACATTTCAGACAGTAATTCGCCAGTATGTATATTTTGTCTCCACATTTGAAAGGTCGTGTGGAAGAATGGATGTTTAAGCAATATCACATGAGCGAGAGTACTGTTGCAATTAAGTCCATAAACAAGTAATTGATATCGAGTGATTTTTATTTCAGACAATAATTAGCCAGTCTGTATATTTTGTCTTCACCGCAAAAAAGTTTCAAATAAGTCAAACCGTCCAGATAAGTGTGTCGAAAAGACTAAAAGCCACTGTGGAGTCACGTTTGAGTGATGCAGACTCAGCGATTCCCCGTCCCTGGCTGCTCATAGAGTTCTGCAATCCATGGACTCCACGTTATCCAATCCAGGTTTTCCATCTCACTTCCCGCACTCTACTGAGAGAAACCCACTGCAAGCGATCGGCCTACTTTAAAACAAAAGAGAAAACATTTGCTCTTAAATTTGAGTTGTCTGTTGTATTAAAAAAATAATAATAATTGCCTTCGTAATATGTTAGTTAATTATTGAAAGGCTATTACAGTTTGAGGTCACTTTACAGTGATCATTTTACTGTGCATATAATTAACTAAATTAACTACATTCATGTTAATTATGTTAATATGAATAATGGTAATTAAAAGCTTTTGGTTATTTTATTACTAAATGATGTAATTGAATATTCAAGAATGGGGGGGGGCATATGTAAAAGCCTAAGAATAAATAACTGAAAATATATTTACTGACCTTCTGCTTTTTTTTTCTCATCATTTTCTAAGGTGGTTTACAGCCCTGACTATATATATATATATACTGTAACAAGGTGTAAATGTTCATTGAAATTTGTTACCTGTGATAGTACTGTAGTCTTTAATTCAATGACTTACATAAATAAAAACATACATAAGCATGTGAAACTCTATAAGCGTAACTGCAAATGTGCCTGCCATGAACCCTAATCTCTGAGGATTTTCTTTCCAGTGATAATTTAGTATGCCCAGATTTGATTTTGATCTGGTCACATTTAATAACGTCATAATTATTTAGACCCCAAATATAAATTTGGCATTTAATTATAAGAGTGCAGCTGATCCTCTCTTCTAAACTGGCTGAATGTCTTTTCCCAATGGAATTCCTGCACTCACTTAGAGGACTGGACTGTGATGGCTGTCAAAAATCTTTAACAGCTCGATTCAACCACCACAGGACAGAGATCTGAAAACTCGTAGTGTCATTTTGTCAGCCAGTTCAGAAGATTAACACCATATTTCAGTGGCACAATATCAAAAAGTATCTGTCTTTCTTGTAACGAGACTGGAATAGATGGTTAGAATCCGATAATGATGCTGATTAAACATGACTCCTTACAGCAATGAACTAAGAGCATGATATGCATAGTGCTAGAGGGCCACGAGTTGAGATTACTGTACATCTGGGACAGCCGACCGAAAGAAAAAGTCAGACATCTCCTCACTGCTGCACTTCACAGTGAAGGCTATTCCCATCCTGCCACACACTCTCACACACACTCAACGTTCCTCTAATAGCACCCACTGAGAAAAAAGCATCAACACAATAGACTTAAGCACTTGTTAATATGTAATTTGTCCCACTGTGGCCTGATTACACTGTGCGCATATGTATGCTTGTGTGTTTGACCTTGCCTGATGGGGTTAAACGTTTAACAGGCTTAGCGCAATAGACATGATGATGCTTTAAATATTTCAGAGCTCTATAAAAGCGACATCAAGGTCTCTTTCCCTCAGGACAAGCGACAAAAGTCACAGTTGTCCTTTTAATAGGCAGTGTCTACAGAGGACTCCATCAGGGGGAATGAGACTGAATATTTGTATGGTCCATTAGCTGTCCTCTAAAAATGAGATAGTGAAAAGCAAACATCAAGAGCATGCACTCACTTTATTATGGGCCATCTAGTGTTGCTATGGTTTCGTGATTTATCTCCAGGGGTTAAATTGGACCAGAATGGCATTCTAGCACATGTGAGGCAAAAAATATTTAAATAAAATAACAATGATAAATGCAATAAAAATAATTATAATAATAATAACAATAATCTTTTTGTTTGACAATCCATTCTATTTCCGTTTGAAAGATGCAGCATGTTCACCTAGACCAGCATTATTCTCTGGAACAGGGTTTTCAAAACTAGGGTCTGCAGCAGAGGTTAAGCAGTGCTGTAGGGAAAGACAAAAATATATTTTAAAACATGTAAAATAAATAAAATATATATATTTATATATTTGAAAGTCAGTTATTAAAATAAAGAAAACATATCTTCCATTTCATCAGAGACACACTCACACTGCCCAATGAAATTACAACAAAAATTGGAACCAAATTCACCTGTCCCTGCTATGCATCCAAAGATTTGCAGTAGAAATTTGGTTTGATTTATTAAAAGTTATATTTTGAATGCACTCATGCTGCTACTTTAATCTATCTTTTGTTTGAACTCTCAACTCTTTGATTCTTGTCATATTCTTTCACTCATTTTCACCAGGAGCTCATTGTGGCATGCCACATGCTGTTACAGTAATCGACATGGGGGAACACATTTGTTAATGTCTTCTGTCGGCCCATATAAAATATGCACATGCAATTGCAAACATGCGTTTGGTCTAGTAAGAGAAAGAAAAAAATCACTTTACTCATGCAGTGCGACCCCAGAAATCGGTTTGAAAGTCAGTGACACAGGCATGTCAAAACTGTTTAGCCCTCCTTAATGCATGCACCCCGTCGAGATAAACGTCTATATCTGCCCACAGATGTGGAGAAAATCCGTAAAGGGCCTAAAAAGAGTGATAGCACAAGAGTAAGAGTTGCCGAGGTCTACCATTGAGAAAAAAATAAAAAATAAAGAAAAAACAGGTAGTGATCAACATATCATTTTTATAGCACACGATATGATGACTGCATGGCTCATACTGTATGACACACATTAAATTACCATTAGTGGAGAAAACAACCTAAAACAGCCATTTTTTTCTTGAGTCTGCTGCTTTCCCTAAAAGCAATGTGCAGAAATTATATTTGGTAAAAGTTTATTTATAATAGTATTATAAATTCATTTCAATGCACTTTTCCCTGTACAGTGACAGGTGGAAAATTCCTGGAATTTTAATTGTGACCATCTTACCATGCTTTAGCATCATATATCATCATATACCACCATCGGTTTGTGCCCAGAAATACTTTAGAGAGCAATCATGTTCTTTTAGTTTCTTGGAGCAGAGCAGAGCAGAAAAGCAGTGAAAGCCCATGGCCTCTGTTCTGATCTGTACATCATGTATTGTTTATTACAGCCACATTCGTTTTTATAGATTCAGTTCACTGGTTTTGGAGAGGATGACATCTAACAGCAGAGACGACAGACTAATGAACGATTTGAAACAGATTCTTTGATTTTTCACTGCTCTGAATATGTCTGTAGAGGTCGGGATGTTTTTTTGGTTTTCAGTTCTTGTTTTTCCTCCCCTATTTTCTGGTTAAGGCACACATCAATATAGTGTAATTTTTCTCACACTGTACAACAATAATGACTATTTTTGCATTATTGTAAGGGGTAAGGTTTAGGGTTGGGGTAGATGTAGATGTTAATAAAACACAATCTAATAGGTAGAAAATTAAATTTATTGTTAGCTTCTGGTTTTTGCTGTATCCCTTCTAGCCACATCCCTATTTTCTGACTCAAATCTGGGCCTCTGAGTTAGTCTGAAAGCTTTGGTCAAAGGCTATTCCTTTGAACGTTGTTGCATCGCTTTTTTTTCTTCTGCCTTTCCTCTAGGATATGTTCTAACCAAGGTGTTTGGACGTACTGCAATTAGGATCCTGTCCCCAGGTAATGTAAACCTTTGATAATTCACTCTGTGCCTTGTGATAGGCCCTGTGCCTCAGGCCTTGTGCTCTAATTAAAGAAAAACTAAATTTGCATTTGCTTGCCTTTTATGTGTGTGCGTTTGGGAGATTGCACTGTAGAATTTCCAAAGATCAATTTTTAATAGGCTCAAGAAAGCACTAAAGCAGTTAAATATGAAGATGTGAATGGTTTAAATTTGGTCTGCATCTATCAGCTTAAAACTGAGTGCCAAGAACAAAAGAAAGTTTTTAATACTTTTCCCCCCTTCTCTTACTCTCAAATCTCTGTGCATCACTCCTTTTGAATTTAGACTTATAATTTACAGTAGGTCTGTGTAAAATTAACACCCTGTTGCATTGGCAAGAGAGTTTGCATCAAAACTCCAAATTTGCACTGAACTGATTCTGTTGCTATAGAAAGAAACAAACCAGTCTTTAATTATTTCTTCATGTATTCAGATGGATATGAATATTCATGCTGTGTGTCACTGATCATAGGACTAAATTCAAACTTGTCAAACAACAGGAAGATGCAAAGCAATCCTCATAAACCTTTTAAAAGCAGCGCATAAAACCTGAATTGATGTGAACACATCTCAAATCAAATAGAGGGCATATATTGTGTAACTGTCAAAGAGGCTCATACAAATATTTATATTTAAATACTGATAAACTCTGAGCTGATGAAAGTGAGTGAATTGATTCATCTTTATCTGATACTCTTGTTCAAAGACCTGAATCAAATTATTGAATAAGATAAAGGTTACATTACTGCCTTCAAAGACACACTGTAAAACCTAATTAGTTAAATTATAACTTCTGAATTATAAAAATCTATTGCCAAAATTAAGAAAATTAAATCATTAAACCATTTTATAATCTTAAAAGGACAGTTCATACAAAAATGAAATTGTTGTCATTTACTCATGATGTTCAAGATGTATTATTTTCTTCTTTCTGTGTGTTACGGGGCTGACGAGACGTGAGACTTGCGGATCCATTCGCAGAGCTTTATGGAACAAAAAAGATAATTTTTTCAGAAATGTGGGGAAATGCATCTTGGATCTGCACAAAGCTGAATGAAATTTGATGCTATGGCAGAGGGAAATTAGCAAAGATTCAGAAACACTGAATATAGAGCAAACAAAATCATACAAGTTTGAGGGTGAGTAAATGACCATTTTTATTATTGGGAAAAATATTTGTTTAAATAGTTTTAAAAATGCTACATATATCTCATGTTATTGATGTCAAGGGCTGAGCATCCAAACAGGACTTATTGTTTGGTGTAATTTACCTGAAACTTCGAAGTTGAAATAGCCAGATGTCACCATCAACAAATCAAAAACATAAACTCAATTTAATTCAATAAAATACATTGGTACCTTGTTCAAATCTGAAGCAAAACCAACTGAGAGCCACAGATTTAGAGGACTCTGCGAAAATGGGAAAGAAAAAGTTCACCGTGAACCCAGGCCTCTGTATTCCCTCAGGCCTTCGGTTCAGTTATTTGAGTGTGCAGAAAACACTTGTCCTTCTGCTCTTTTAATCATTTCATTGAGAGGAAATATCTTAAATTACTCAAATTGACACACTTTTAGTGTTGGCTGCACTAGCTGTCCTTCTTTTTCTTTTTCTCCCTTTCTGATGAGCACACAATGTCCACCATATTCCAATTAAGCACTGAAGGAGAGCTTGTTCTTGTTCTCCTCTGAGGCTGAGAGACAGGGAGCAAGGTTAGTTAGAGATGGGGGGAAGGGGTCCTGAAGTCTGCAGTCTTTCAAAATGACAAATTTAGTTTTTTTTTAACCTTGTTTTATGCAGTAAGATCATTTGAGAGGTGATAAGTGATGTCACAAAAACAGGGCTTGATTATGGACCAATGTGGCCAGTTTCCTGGGGTCTCCCAAATTCCAGGTCAGATTGAGTTCATTTTGCAAAATACAGTTCAAATTTTCAAACTATAACAGGAAAAATTCAATGAAGATTTGTGTTAGCTTACCAAATAATGTTTCCCAATTCCTCAAAATCAATCTTCACACAGAGGAGGTCATCCATGTAAATAAACGTGATTAATGGTATGTTACTAAGCCCAGAAATAACTAGCCCACAAAAATAATGTGTAAAAGAGCATATTTTTATTTACATCACATGTATTCTATCAATAACACTGACTCAATTAAAATCTTGAATGAAAAGGCTGACAGTGGAATTTGGGACTGATTATCTGCGGAGGATTCATGAGACAGTGCCTTAGAGTTTGGACAAAACATGGTTAAAGGAAGCACACTGTTTTAAACTATTTTACTTCCTCTTTCATTTTCTTACTCTTGTTTGTCTTGTTTTCTTTCTTCATACCCTTAATTTGCTCCTTACCATCTTGACCAGGGGGAAAACATTTTAGAATGTGAACCTGAGTTAAATTGGCAGCTCATATAAACTCCACCAGAATTCAGTGAGGTCCACAGAGAGCTGAGGGAGAGAGAGGACAGAGGACCTGTGAAGATGACTGGAGGCCTTGGACTAGGCTTGTTTCCCTGTTTATCTCCCTCAGGACCGAACCCAGAATAAGACATATTAGAGGGATGGATATCTCCGCACCAAACTGAGGTGGACTCAATCACCTGCTGCTCCAGCGCTGTGAGCACTGTTGCTTTGCTTTCATCAGTTACATACTACAAAAAAAAAAGAAAAAGAACAGAAAATGCACTTAAACAGTGAAGTCAAGAAAAACATTAACTAACCAATAAACACTGTGGTGAAGGTCTCATTTAAACATTTCTAAGAAAAAAGGTCTACAACACCTGAATAAAACCAACTGTTAGCATTCCCTTTCCTTTCAATGGCAGTTGCCCAGCTGAATTATCAGCTCCATTTCACACTTTGAAGAAATCCAAAAAGAAACTGGTAATATGATGTAATAAAATGTTACTATAATGCAATAAAATGTTAATGTAATAAAACATGTAATAAAATGTAATAAGAAATCTTTAAAAAGGAAACAAAACAAGGCTATAGAAACCAATGAGTTACCTTTGGTAACATACAGTATATTTACCCTCTAATTTAATCACTATTACTTAAATTAACCTAATTTATTTGAATTCAGAGAATCCACAACTGGTGTTGTCCACTTTATAATGAATATTTCACTCTTAAAATTCCCTCAAAAAATCATTCCCTTTCTTGCCACAACATAATTAATTTTAGCACATAAAACATCCACTATTATTTACATTTGTATTTTTATGATATTTTGATTGCTATAAATCATATGATAAAGCCAAATATAAACACCAGAGGGTGAGAAATTATGGGCAGGGAAATGTCTGTTGAATTGAATTGTGGGACATGTCTCGTTAACGCTGGCCCACGGCTAGAGAAAAAGACATCAGTGTCACCATGCTGTGACATCTCAACACAAACAATCACAACTCCCCTCATCCACATCGATCATCTGAGCGCCTCATAATTTAAAAGAGAGAGAGAAAGAGAGAGAGTGAAAGACAGACAAAGACAATGAAGATACAAAAAACATGCTTGTTATTTATTAAATACTGTTTGACTTTCCAACTGCATTTTCTTTTTTTTATTGCTTTTTTCCATTGTAAGTTGCTGATTTCATGTCTGCAGAGCCAGTATCCAGTTTCAGGCTATATTCAAACTATATTTGTCTCATCCCACTATTCCCACACCATCCCACCCGTGTCTAATTATGCCGTCTTAGACAGAGCCGGTACTACACTGAACTCAAGATTTACAATAGGCCATTTAAGCAGCACAAAACAGGGGGATGGTATAAGCAGTTTGCAATCACCTGAGAAAATGAAAAAGCATTTATAGCAGAAACCAGGGAGTAACACATTTTGCTTCCATCTAGAACTGTTTTTAACTTAAACCTGTAGCAAATAGATATGGGAATTTATATAAAAGCAGTTTAGAAAACTACAATGCGTCCCTAAATTCTAAATTAACATAAATTAACAAAGAGTGCAAAGTACTGTATCTGGTTTATGAAAACTTACTAATAACATATTTTCAACTTTGATACTAGCCACAGTATAGAAAAAAATGTAATTCAAAATTAAAATAAAATTGTTTTTTGGACAAATCATAATGTGCAAATACTGTAGACAGCAGATGAAGAAATGGAAGTCCTGCCCTCAAATTGAAAAAGCCAATCATATTTTTGATAAACTATTTAATTCAAAACAGCCTGAAAATAGACAGTTCTCCCAACTACAGAATAATTCTTACAATTTCCTAAATTCATATGAATTCATATGACTAATCATGAGACCAGGTAGTAGAAATACTGTTTTTAGCTTTATATTAAATCAAATAAATCAACTTTATGATCCCACTCTTGTCTGGTTTTATTGCAGACTTTACATAAAGTCGTTATTGACTCCCCATTCATGCAGACAGGAGCTGTACTTTAATGACCCATTTAGAAAACAGCTGCCGGATGCTTTACCAAGATGGCCACCAAGTGATCCGACATGCCTTGAAGGGACTTTGATGCCATGCTTCAAACATCCACCATGGATATATGACACAGAGACCCCAGGCATTAAACATGAGTAAATGCAATGCACCATCACATACCAAGACTTTGAGTGGTGTAGACACTATAGCAGCACACTCCTGCCAAGTGTTTTGGACATTTAATTAGTTGTAGTGTGCTTTTACAATGTTCTTCCCGTGTCTGAAGCATAAATTCAAAAGACACCAACAACATGCTGGCTGGCGACAGCCTATGACGTCACTACCGGTGCGACTATAGTATAAATAGGCGCCGGGAGAACACGTCATCCGTTTCTTTGCCTGAAGCTTGCGTCCGAAGCATGGCAGGAAGCTAGAGAACGTAGTGACTCGTTCCCTACTCAGGGAACCATGGTTACATAAGTAACCTGAGACTTTCTCTTTCAAGGGAACTTCAAACTGCGTCCTCTAGGGGTCGCTACGGGGAACGGTATATCCACGCCACCATGCTGAGGGGAGTGCATGCCAAACCACAGGCGAGCACTAAGTACCAACTCTACCAAAGCTTTAAGGGAGTTGCCCCTGGGACGTTAGACAGCTGTCAGTGACATTATCCCCTATGGCCAAAGGCCTAAGCTACATACCCCAAAAAAACTTACCTGTTAGGGCCAGAACTCCTGGGCCCGGGGTAGAGCTCAAGGCTTGGAATCAGGAATAGATTCCTTTAAGGGGATACGACCAAGTGCATAGAATCGTATTAGGTCTCGGCCTGTCACCTAGGGGGCATTGCTTGCTCTGCATGAGTTTGCTGAAGGAACTGTCTCAACAGACCCCTAGTAGCAACACCCTGTTAAAGTAGGTATCCTGAGGATACACAGGTGGAGTGGTGCCCAAGGCCGCCACGCATAGCCCCTACCACACAAGATTTTAGAAAGAACGCAGAATGCTTAGTGTGCGAACTTACCACAGTGTGGATTTTAGAAAGTGCACAGGGACTTCGCGTGCACACTTACCATAACATGGATTTTAAAGATACCGTTCTAAGGAGCCCTCGTGGCACTCTGAAAGAGCAGCCCATAGATGGAAATGGTGCATCCCAAGAACAATATGTTTGAGAAGTCATCAACTCGATCTATGTTATAATGCTGGAATGGATAGCTGTAAGTTCCCTAGCTGAGGGAGCATAACACCCAACTCTCAGCCTAGAGGGAGGCTCGACCTACAGCCTGTTCATTAGAAAACCTGAAGGGTAAGCATATAGCAAGCTTAGCCAAGAAAAACCAGCACATCAGGGCGGCAGAGGAAGGGCCTACATCGCCTGATGTCTGTTGGTTCCAGGTGCTCTGGGAAAACAGAGAACTCAACTCTCCCCGTGAGAGGAGAACTCCGAATTCAGAAGAGAGGCAGCATGCTCATAGGCAACCCTCTTATAGAGGGGAGCACTGCTAACCACGAGGGCAGCCCACAAAGCGGGGAATTCCACTCCTCAGAAGGGGAGAAAATTTGAACGCTCGGAAGAAAGCACCATGCTCATAAATAACCCTCTATGGCGTGATCCATAACCTCCAGTAGCTCATCATACGCAAGGCAGGAGGATTGGGAGGGCTCAGCATCAACTTCTTTGCCCGCCTCAGACATCTCCAGCTCTTCCTGGGCCAAACCCAGCAGAGTACTGGCCCCTGGATCAGACGATGTTAGGGAAATCACATCATCATCCTCCAGCGGCTCACCTTCGTCCACGACCGACGAGCGTGAGAGGGAAAGCCCATCCTTAAAGGGGTCATATGATGCGATTTCAATTTTTCCTTTCTCTTTGGAGTGTTACAAGCAATTGGTGCATAAAAAAGGTATGTAAAGTTGCAAAGACTAAAGTCTCAAATCCAAAGAGAAATTTTTTATAAAAGTTAAGAGTCAACCACGCCTACCTAAAACGGCTAGTTCTAACACGCCCCGACATGTCTACGTCACAATGTGGCAATATTTGCATAACGCCGCCCAAATGTTCACGCAAAGAAAGAAGGCATAACTTTTATTCTCGCTGTAGTACTGTTGTTGCCACCGCCGCCATGTCGTGAAGGCGCTGTGTGTTTCGTTGTGAAAGCGAAACTTCTTTGTTTGGCCTTCCAAAAGAGGACGATATCTGCTTCGTCATGCCTGGAGCTGATCCGTGCTGGTCGTTGAGGAAATACATCAACTTCGCGCTGTGGATCGCCGGATCGGCTTTCACCGTGGACGAAGCGGAGTCCAGCCCGGGGTCGTTACATGTGGTTGCCACAAGCCCGCCGGACGAATCCGCTGCAAGCCCGCCAGACGAATCCACTGGCCGCACCGTTCTCAAGCCCTTCGGCCTCAGCTCACTCTAGCCCACCGTGTGTGATGCGGTGTTTCGTTGTGAAAGTGAAACTACTTTGTTTGGCCTTCCAAAAGAGGACACGACTAGAAATCATTGGTTAAGTTGTATTTACAACACTGTTCCAAAACAGTTCAACCCAAATATTCAGATGTGTGCAGCACATTTTATGGAGGACTGTTTTCTGATCCTGGTAGAGTAGACTAAAATGCTGGCTGTTCTGACTCACAGACTGTAAGTACGTTTTTTATATTTAAAGAATTTGCCACTGACGATTCAAACGCGAGTTGAGTAGCGCTTGTTGTTTGTCATTTCTCAGATCACAAATGCAGACATGGTTTTATGTTTACGCGGCGCGATGCAACGCAACGCGTAAAAAGACAGTATAAGTCATTATAATCCGTAATTATGTCCCCACTGAATGCAACAAATGCCTCGTTTATAATGGGTTTTAATGTTTTTCGTCACTCTGGCCGGAACACACGATCACAGTATGGTAAGGGGTGTAACATTTCCGTCACAAGCTTGAGGTATTCGGCCAATCACAACGCACTGGATAGCTGGCCAATCAGAGCACACCTCGCTTTTCAGACCAATGAGTTTGTAAAAATCGACGCGTTTCAGAAAGGTGGGGCATAGAGGAGAAAAAATTATGTACAGTATGTGGAAAATAATGTGTTTTTTTAACCTTAAACCGCTTAAACACTACACCAAATACACAAAATAATGTTCTTTTTAGCAACATCATATGACCCCTTTAAACTCATCAGCCAGATCCGCCTGCGATCCCCACGACCTCATTCTCCTCCGTGCCTCAGCAGCGGCGGGTCCTGAACCACGGGGAGCAGACGGCTGCCCCTCCTTCCTCGAAAAGAGAGACAGACGAGAGTGGAGATTTTTCATTGAAAAACACTCGCAGTGAACGCAGATTGCCCCCTCGAGGACATCGCGTGCGTGCTCTTCGCCCAAACAAAAGATGCAAAGATCATGTGTGTCATCAGGTGTCAAATAACGAAGACACGGATCCACACATCTCCTAAACGTCTTGCTAGTGCTCGCCATAATAAGGGAAGAAAGATCGCTCTTACCACCGGAATGCACACTTCAAACAAAACGGTCATTGAAAACGAAGAAGAGGATGACTATTTATACTATAGTCGCACCGGTAGTGATGTCATAGGCTGTCGCCGGCCAACATGTTGTTGGTGTTTTTTGAATGTATGCTTTAGACACGGGTCACTTCAAGGCATTCCTCATAGCGACCCCTAGAGGACACAGTTTGAAGTTCCCTTGAAAGGGAACTGGGTTTTGTTAGATCAGAGGAACATATTTAAGAAACGAAGACACTAAAGTTGATCTCAGCATGAAAGTAAAAATAGTATGTGGTCTTGGTTAAAATAAAACATACTGTAAGCTCGCTCCTCTTTATAAACTTGCATTCATTTAATTCTATTTTTGGCCGTGCCGCGGTTTGAGCTAGCATTATATGTCTGGAGTTGACATTGAGTCTATAACCGCTATTCATTTGCTTTTCTGCACCAGCTCTTTTGACTTCATTATAAAGCACTAACCAGACCGCTGAGCCACCACCAATGTCCTTAGTAATGATTGCAATAAAAATGTACATTGCCCCTGAAATTAATCCTTTATGAATAAAGCAGAAGTAATCAATGAGTTACCTAAAGCAGAGGCAAATAGTGTGAACGCGGTACTGCAGATGTTGAAGATACACTAGAGAGGATACACAATCGTAAAGCCCCGAACTGAAATAAAGATATGGACACAAGTTAAGATTAGAGAGGTTTCTGGAGCTGTGCTGATAAAATCCTCTCCGTGTGTTGTCTTCTAATACGTGTGAAGTTGTATACATGAAAGTACAAGGTAAGACAGAGGGAAAGGCCAAATCCATTATATTGAGGCAGTGACGTGCTTACACGCACACACAGGCCTTGGTGGGTTATCTCTGACCGTTGTGTCCTTGTAAAAACAAAGCAATTATGCTGAAGACACAATAGAAACATTTAAGCAATGGTTCAATCCTCCCTCTCTCCCACTCTGAGGAAGAGGGAACAGCTCAGAGATAGAGAATGTTATGACAGACTAAATCCAATAATGAGTTAGAAACAGTACAGATAACTGGACACTTATAGGCCTTTAACTGAAAGGTTAAGGGAGAGGAAAATGTGCTGCAGTTTTGTGTCTACTTAGCATTTAAGCACCTATACAGTGCATTTAAATCAGCACACCATGTTTGTTTGCTAAAAATATGTGTTTGCTAAAAGCTGGCATTTAAAGGGGCAGTTCCATATTTTTGACTGACTAAACCTTTTCAATTCAGATAAATTAACTGTAGTATACATTAGAGATCTCATGATTGTGTGTGTTCTGATTAATTTATCTTCAGTAGTTTTACATTTGACTGATCCAAAGTTCAAAGATTATAAGGGTCAGAACAACATACATTTACATTCAATGGCCTAATGATAATTTAACAGCAAAACTAGTATGTAACGAGACCAACCACAGTTTGTTTTGTTTTTACTTGCAGTTTATAGGAGCGGAGTTCTATTGGCAAAAATAACTGCAAAGTCTTGCTCTGCAAGGCACAACAATAACCAATAACACAATCTCTAAACCAGATAGCCTTCTGAACCTAAATTGATAGGTGGTGACATATCACTTCTTCTGTATTGTGACAAACATTCAAGTGAAACAGATTATCAAAATAGAAAAAAAAAATTAGGCCTGGGACTTGGTTCTATCCTTTCATTGTTGATTGGATGGAAGCAGATCTGGATGTGAGCGGTCAGTCAATTGTAAGTAAGGGGCATAGATTATGCAGACTAATCACCTGGAGAAGTCCAGTATCTGTCACCAGAGAGAATTCTGTTGTTTGACCAGAAGATCAAGTTATGATATTTTGATTAAAAAAATTTATAAAATTTTTTGTTTTGTTTTGTTTTTTACAAATGTACGCATGGATGGTTCTTCACAATAAGATCAATAATATGCAATTAGAAAATAGGATGAATTTAGGATGAATTAGGATAATTTAGTCTTGACTAAGTCAAGTTTTTTTGAATACCTAATGGGGTGACACGTACATAGGAAACCCGTGTCAGGTTTGCATGTGGTTTCATCTTCTGTACAAAAGTACTCATCTGAAGTGCTATATATACTTCTTTTTGATATTGATCATTTTGACAGCTCTTATGTGTGTTTCTGCACTGAACAATGAGCCTTGCTTGTCAAATCTATGTTTGATATTTTCAAAGGTAAGGTTTAAAATGCATTAAACGCCCTAGAGCATTACAAAGCTTTCAACTTCTCCCTGTGTCTTCCCTCTGATTGATATACATGCCGTTCGTTTCTCAAAAAAAACATCTACATTAATTTGCAGGCTTACGTGATCAATGAATTGCCTTGGTTGTTTTGTCTTTCCTGCATGTGGATTTGTTGAAAGGATAGCAGAACATTGCAAAGTGCAGATTATTTGTGCTGGAAAGAGGGTACACCCCATGGTAGGCCTTTTTTGTGTTTCGTGACACAAAATCCAAAAGGACTGGCAAAACAATACATTGTCAAAAATCTTGCAAATATGACAGAAGAACAGAAGTAGGGCATATTCAGTTGCTGAATGTCTCAAAGTTCAGGAAGCTCATAAGGAACACCATTATATAAATGTATCTCACTTATCAATGCTTTCAAAAAGTTGATGGCTCTGAGAGAAAATGGGGTTTAAGCATTCACTCACTCACTTACACACACTTTCTATTGTCTTACAGGATGAATATGTGGTCCATGTAGTCTTTCTTGAAGCCTCTTTGTTCTACCTGTAGGGTATGAGGCACAGCTTACTTTTTTTCTTTTTTTTCTTTTACAGAAGATCTTCCTTTGAAGTCAAGCAGGATGATTCCCTTCCAGCTGTTATGATTTCCAAGATTTACCTTTTTGCATTTCTGCTGGAACCAGAAAGCAAATAACCAGTATTCTCATTCGCCAGCAGAACATTTTGGATAAAGTAACACTACCAGAGCTCATTCCTGGCTCTGTCTGACATGTGAAGTATGTGGCTCTCAAGTTAAGGAGCACAGGAAAAGCTCTTAACACCTAGCCTCAAACAATGGCATATAAAACACCTCATTTGTGTTTTCCCAGGGAGGTCTATGATACCTGAAGAGGTTCCAAATTCACCTCAATGACACTTTTTCAGCTGATGTAGGACAGAAAAAGAGTGAAAACCCAAAGTGCAGAGACCAGAATACCATAAGCAAGACTTACCACATAACCACAGGTACATTTATGCACTAAATGCAAAGCACGAAAGAACAATGAAGAGGACCATTGAGAGCAGCCCAAGAAAATAGTACGCAGCTGGAAGAAAAAAGACTAGAGGTGTTTCATTTTGCATGGAGGGAAAGTACTTCCTCCTACAGAAAAGCCTTAAAAACTACTTGATCTGCTTACTTTTCATCTCTTTTAGAAGAAAACAAACACAATCCCAGGTATTTATTCAGTACAAGGGCTAAAATAACGAAAAATAAATAAATGTTATGAACTTTTTTACTTCCAAGATCAATACTATTAGAGATAAAATTATAACCATGCAGCCGTCAGCCATAGTATCGCATCAGATAGTGCACTATAGATCCCCTGAGGAACAATTCCACTCATTCTCTACTATAGGACAGGAAGAATTGTATAAACTAAAAGTATTGTGTAAATTTAGTATTGCTACTAAAAGAGGTGCTTCTAGAAGTCATAGATCCTGGATCTTAGCACTGCGTTCATCACTATCGACCACAACATTCTTTGGAGTAGACTACAAAATTCTGTTGGCATTATTGGAATTGCATTGTCATGGTTCAAATCTTACTTATCTGACCATCATCAATTCGTAGGAGTAAATGACGAGATATATCGATCACAAATGCAGTATGGAGTACCACAAGGCTCAGTACTAGGACCGCTGCTTTTCACACTTTACATGTTACCCTTGGGAGATATCATCAAGAAACATGGTGTATTAGAGATAAAATTATAACCATGCAGTCATTAGCTAGAGTATCGCATGAGTATCGTATGCACTATGGATCCCCTCAGGTACAATTCCACTCATTTTTTGTTATAGGAGAGGAAGAATTGTATAAACTTGTTAAATCATCTAAACCAGCAACATGTATGTTAGACCCTATACCATCTAAGCTACTAAAAGAGGTACTTCCAGAAGTCATAGATCCTCTTCTGAATATTATTATTTCATCATTGCCATTAGGATATGTCCTAAAAATTTTCAAACTGGCTGTTATTAAGCGTCTCATTAAAAAAACAAAAAACTTGGTCCTAGAGAATTAGTTAATTACATACCGATCTCAAATCTCCCTTTTCTGTCAAGGATAATAAAAAAGGCAGTATCCTCACAACAACTATGTTCCTTCTTAGAGAAAAATGGTATCTGTGAGGATTTCCAGTCAAGATTTAGACCGTATCATAGTACTGATCACAAATGACTTGCTCTTATCATCCCATCGTGGTTGTATTTCTCTATTAGTGGTACTGGATCTTAACGCCTCATTCAACACAATCGACTAGGGCTGGATAAAAAAAATATTGATATCTCGATATTAATCGATTCTCATTTTTACAGAAAAATATCGATTCTTAAATCCCAAGAATCGATTAGTCTAGCCTGTTTTCAGTTAATGGACGGAATGTTAAAGGGTACTTCCAATCCAATAAATCGCAATAAGCATTGTGCATTGTACTTTTAATATGAAAAAGTCTCAGATTTCAAATTCTGTCCATTGTGTTGCAGTATTTAAACAATAAATGACGTTTTGGCACTGTTTAATGTGTAGTGACAGATCGCTGTAGCACCTCAGTTCAACAGACGCAGCAGCGCAAGGCGCACGTGAACTGATCGTCTCCTCCACATTAATGCCAGTTTCAGCACAAAATAAACATGACTAAACATCTGAAGGTAAGTTAAAAGAAAGAGTACAACTTTACAATCCGTATCCTGTCTCATGTAATCGCTCAATCTGTGTTTCAGCCACGCAAAGACGTCAATATAACGGCTTGTAAACAATGTCACATAACGTCACATTTACCTCAGAAAAACATATTCGGTGACCATAAACTCATTAGTCAGATATAAAAATAAACTGTAGAGAGGGGCATTTTGCTTAATATATGCACCATATAACATATTCATTATATTTTTTACTGTTCTTCAATGTTTAATTTATGTTTGAATAAATCAATCAAGTTTTTATGACAGCCACCATTTAAATGGTTATATTTCAAAACTAAGTGAAGTAGAAATATTATTATGTAACTGTAACTTTATTATTGTAAAATCTTAATTCATTTTAACCTTCAATATTATAGTATAGTACCAACTGACTCTCATGTATATTTTACAGCATTAGTGAGAGATTTTTTTTCCTTGAGAAAATTTGGCATGTACTGTACCTGATATATATGCAAAATAATTTATATTGAATCGATTAGAATCTAATTGGTAATCAAATCGAATCGCAAGCTTGTGAATGAGAATCGAAACGAATCGTGAAATTTGTGTCAAAACCCAGCCCTACTATCGACCACAACATTCTGTTGAATAGACTAGAAAATTATGTTGGCATTACTGGAATTGCATTGGCATGGTTCACATCATACTTATCGGACAGTTCAAATCATACTTATCTGACCATCATCAATTCGTAGCAGGGAATGATGAGATATCGTATCAATCACAAGTGCAGTATGGAGTACCACAAAGCTCAGTGTTAGGACCATTGCTTTTCATGCTTTACATGTTACCCTTGGGAGATATCATCAGGAAGCATGGTGTTAGATTTCACTGTTATGCTGATGATACTCAGCTCTATGGGCCCTACCATACACCCGGCGCAAGGCGCGGCGCAAGTGTTTTTGCTAGTTTCAGCCCGATGCAGTTCTCATTTTCCCGTCCTGCGCCACATTGTTTAAATAGCAAATGCATTTGTGCCCATTTGTGCGCCCATGGGCATGCTGGTCTAAAAAAGAGGTGTGGTCAGGCGTATTGTTGGCGCGTTGCTATTTTGAGGAACTGAAAATAGACTGCGCCATAAACCAACTCAAACCTGGTCTAAAGTCTTTAAAAAAATACAAAATTATTGAAAAAAATTTTTTAAAGCATAATAAAGACAAAAATATCCCCATATGTGAAAAATTGCCTTTTAAGTGGCAGAAAATTACAGCAGTCAAAGATTTCAAAATGTATTAAATATAATTATTATGTTTCGGATAAAGCCAGGGCTATTTTCCTGACCTTCCAATTATCCTGTAACTCTTTACAGTTCATTGAAATGACTATTTAGCACAAGCTAAAGAGCATTTTTCATGTAAAACTCAAGATTCCTCTTGACACCAACTCTGTGAATATTACATTCACATCCACCCTGACAGCCTCTGTCAAGCATAACAGAATTGCACTTTTGTTTGACTGTCAGATGTTTCATTATTTCTGTACATTTATGAGGACAGACTGATCTCTGTGGTGATGGGCTTGATATTTTCTACAGACTTTGTTTGATTCACACTTGTATTAGCACTATACATGTTGCTCTTTAGAACAAGGGACTTCAACCAGGGGTCCGCGACGGTTAGGGTTAGGTTTTCACATTTCACGTTTTCTAGAGCTCAAACTCAAAAACGCAATTGAGCGTTTGCTAAATCTGTTTTGCCTATAATATAATTGCAGAATCAACTGAGGGTGATCTTGCTTTTATTTCAGGGTGCTTGTATTTAAAATTGACTAACATTAATTGGCAGATCCCCTGCAGTACCGCTAACCCTAACCCGCAGCAGTACTTCTGGGGATCTGCCAATTTATGTTTGATCACACGTAATTTTTCGTTAATAAAATTAAAACATGGGTAAAAAAAAAAAAGGGAGGGGGCCCAGGGAGAGCCCACAGATAAAAGAGACCATCATCATTAAAGTGTCTGTGAGCTGAACCAGACAAATATATGCAACATTGCCATCGATACAGAGCTCTGTTGATGAGCTTTGACTGATAAAACTGAGATCAGACCTCAAACATTGTTCGATCTGAACTAACCATAGCTTGATTGACAGCAGGAAAGAACATTTCAATATAACTTCATGGCAAGGTCAATCTCTTCACCCACGCTTGATTTAACCCTTTACTGTTCCTGTAAAATTTGCCTAAAACGCCTAAAAAAGGCATACCCAAAGTAAATTGTATGCTGTTCTTGAACCATTTGGAGTACATACATGGTGTTGGTCTCTTTTGTAAGGTGACACTCTGAGGTGTGTTCCTCTACCGTCAGAATCACTGTAAGTCTTATTGGTATTGAGTAATAGAACTTTGAACACACTGAAAAATAAAATAAAAAATCTGCCTGAAATGTATAGCCTGAATGCACTGTAAGTCGCTTTGGATAAAAGCGTCTGCTAAATGCATAAATGTAAATGTAAATATAACACGTACACACACACATGACAGAAGTTAGCAAGAACACCTCAAACACACACACACACACAGAGAAGAGGTGTGCACCCTGACTAACTGGTGCCACAACAACAACCTCTCTCTGAAGACCAAGGAGCTGGAGGTGGATTTCAGGAGACGGACCAGTGAGCACTCCCCCATCACCATTGATGGGACTCCAGTGAAGCGGGTCAGCGTTCACATCACCGAGGACCTCACCTGGACTACTCACACACAGTCAGTAGTGAGGAAGGCCTACCAGTGTCTCTTCTTCCTCAGACGACTGAAGAAATTTGGTCTGAGCTCAAAAATCCTCAGACAGTTCTACAGTTGCACTGTGGAGAGCATCCTGACTGGCTGCATCACCGCCTGGTACGGGAACTGCACCGCTCTCAACCGGAAAGCCCTGCAGAGAATAGTTCAGACAGCCCAGCACATCGTCAGAGGTGAGCTTCCCTTCCTCCAGGACATCTACACCCAGAGATGTATGAGGAAAGCATGAAGCTCTTCTCACTGCTACCATCAGGCAGACGATACCGCAGCATCAGGACCCGAACCAGCAGAACACGAGACAGCTTCTTCTCGCAGGCCATCAGACTACTGAATTCCAGATAGCAAAACGATAATCACCCACCTACCCCTACCCCTCACACTGGATTCCATCTACACACCAGCACACTGACTCTGACAGCACTGTAGCATGTCTTGCACTGCATAGCATAGAACACATGCAGCTCCATCTTCTCTTCTGCACTAACAAACTACTGCACTGAACTTCACAATAAAATACTACAGTATACATCACTGTAAGTCATATATAAAAGCTATACATTTTTCAAGTCTCTTGAGTATACTGTGTACTATGTGTATATTATGGAAATGTGTATATTGTGTACAATTGTCTATTGTATATTGTGTAAAATGTGTATATTGTTATTTATGTATACTGTTAATTTTTCATATCTTGTTGCTTGTACTGTCATGGCACAGAGTCTTGTACCCAAGAATTTCACCATCGTTACACTTGTGTACACGATGTGTGACAATAAAGAGATTTGATTTGATTTGACACACACACACACACACACGACAGAAGTTAGCAAGAACACCGCAAACACATACCTCAATATATACAGTAAAATTTATAATATACATAATTATATGTAAAATATATATAAATATAATTATATAATATAATAAAACACTTACTTTTTGAGAGCAACGTCTCCTCCATCCAAAAGCATCTCCTCTCATCTGCTTCAATGGATGAAACATCGCTCTCTTGGTCAAAAAACACTTTCATTGTCCGGCCAATTTTATTGTTATACATTGTTTAACAACTTCTTAGAACAAAAGGTTTGTTTTTCGCATTCTCTTTGATAGTTTTTTACCTATAACCACCTTTTCCCTGTTATCTCTCACAGAGTGCTCATTACGCACGGACGCACCAGTCACTATAATCTAGGGATGGGCATATCGATCCTACGTATCGATATATCGATACTGACGTGTGTATCGAAAGTATCGATACTCAAACTAAAAATATCGATACTAAGGTGTGTTTTATTTACCAGTGATTTTGTTTATTTAAAATAATAATAATGTGTACAAATGCATTGAATTGGACGAATAACCTTTGTTCGCAAGTAATTGTGTAGGATATAATTAT
>NW_015506076.1:322767-332892 GCF_001515645.1 Sinocyclocheilus grahami
TGTAAACAAAAATATAACCTAATAAATTACAATTAAGGCGTATTGAATGTTAAAATGTGTTTTAAACAAAGTTAAGTGGTTATCATTACCCATTTTACTCTTAGTAATTTAATAATTTAATACATTTCATCATTTAAAAGTTTAGTTCAGAAGTATCGTATCGGTATCGATATTGACGATACTGCCTTGGACAATATCGGTATCGTATCGAAAACAAAATAAGTGGTATCGCCCATCCCTACTATAATCCTTTGCGCACGGACTTCTGCGCACGATATGTTAAACTCTCCCACTAAAGTCGCATATTATTCTGTTCAGAAGTTCATTGGCTATCAGAAACGACAGTCATTTGCAAACTCTGATGCAATTGGATCGGTCTACTCAAAGAGAGGCTGCCTCATCCTTCATCCTGGAAGCTAGTTGGCTATCGCTGCCTGTAAACACCTCAGACGCAGCTATTGGTTCAAATAAGGTGTCAATCAAAAGGGCAGAGGTCAGCGGCCATTTTGACTTCAATGATTCAGTTTTGTTTACATGCAAAAACAAGCTATACTTCTGAATGCGCCGAGGATTTGAGTGCTCCGTCGGCTAATATGAAATGATACTACTACATTCCGTGGATGTTTATCAACATATAAATGTGTTATGGACTAAATATTTCACTGAATTGGATAGTCTGGACCCTTTACAGTGTAACTACACCATTTTTGTTGGAATGTAATGAACTAGTGGACTAACAAGAGGCTTCATAGGTGAGTTCCTTCAGTTTTGTTAATGTTTATTTGGTTGTTGTTGGTCTGACAAAGACACTGATTGTACCTGCTGTGTTGATTGTAAAATTGTTTGCGTCATTCGAATCACAAGAATCTCAGCGTTCCAAAGATATATGACACGTTTACCTTTTTTTTGTGTGTGTTTCATGAAGTTAACCCTCAACGCATGCAGTGTACCGTGGGCGGCACACTCTGGATTAAGTGGGTTGTGAAGCTGACAGGTCTTTGTACAGTATTTTACCTGCTACCTACGTTTAATACTAAGCTACTTAGTATTAGACTACTTACCAAATACATAAAACAAAATTACATATTGGAAATAGAAATATAGATTTAAATTAAAATTATTTGACTTATTTGTCTTGAGACAAATCAATTATATAGTTGAATGTCAATTATACAAAAATGTTTAGCAAGGAACACACCTACTGACCAATCAGAATCAAGTATTCTAGACAGTCATGGAAAAGATTTTTTCCTACTCTGCAGTCTTTTTCTTACATGAATCTATTTTTAGATAAATATTAAATATACAAATGTATACTCATTTTAAATTATAATCAGATTATATATAAAAGACATAATATGTATAATAGATTATGTATACAAACTCTTCAAAGATGACACTTTTCTTTTGAATTCTTTTGAAAGAATCGGGAGGGGGGGGGGGGAACCAGTTTCTACAAAAATATTAAGCAGAACCGTTTTCAACTTTGATAATAATAAAAAATGTTTCTTAATCACCAAATCAGCATATTACAATGATGTCTGAAGGATCATGTGACACTGAAGTCTGCAGTAATTGCTGCTAAAAACTGCTTTGCCACCACAAGAATTAATTACATTTTAAAATATATTACAATAGAAAACCGATATTTAAAAATGTAATAATATTAACAAGTTTTTTTAATCAATTGCAGCCTAGCTGAGCGTAAGAGACATATTTCAAAAACATTTCAAATATTAAAGACCACAAATTTTTGTATCATAGTGTATGCAATACACGGAATAGCATTATTACCTAGCAATATGGAAAGACATTTCAAATCAATGACAATCAATCATATCAGAGTTCACCTTTAGAATTACAATATATTTACTTTCTAACTAAAACTAAACAGAAATCAGAGGCAACACATGTACAGCTATAATTAGTTTGTTATAATTAACACTACATCGCACTCTGACATTCAAGTCAACACTCTGCATTAAAAATTGGCTTTTTGAGTTAGTAGTCACCTGTGGATAACTTAAGTGCTGCAATCAGTCAGAGTGAATGCAAAATCTGTTGACTGCAGTGATGCGTCTCACTGGGCAATATGAATGCCTGCTTCAAGAACAAGGCCTTTGACATTCATGAAAGCTTTCAGAGTGCATGCATACGTATTTTCTGTTAACAATATTTGAGTCATGCATAATGCAAATGCAATTGAAGTAAATCATGCGGTCCGTTGCTCACCTTACATATAGAGAGGTGGTGCACACATGCACTCACTAACTTAAACACGCACACACAAACACCACAATATAATAAAACCATTATCTCAAACCAATATCTTGCTGTGCCAATGCAATAGATTAATAAAAGACAATGCGAGCTTAAACAAAATAAGGGGGCCCGAGAGACTGAAATCGCACAGGTAAACAAGGGACAGATAGATTACATTCTCTCAAAGTAAAATGAGTTGTGTTCTTCTCTCGCCCTGCCTCTCTCCTTGCCTCCATCCCATCCTTTAAACATTTCCATCTATCTCTCGTGATTCAATTGCTTAGCTTCTTGCTTTCCTTTCTATCTCTCCCTCTCTTTAACTTGATTATAGTGCACAGTAAAAATAGGAAGATGCTGTATGTTTTTTTCTGACCTTTATGGTTGTTCCTTATCAGATTATACAAGAAAAAAAATAATACATACTACTACTCTAACTGCTTTGCCAGTGTTTAATGAAATTATATTTATTGAAATGTTAATTGGAAAATAAAAAATACATTTAAAATGTTTTTAATAAAAATAAGAATTTTATTTTAAAAAATGTAAAAAAAACAGAATGTGTTCCTGCTTTCAAAAACAATCTCAAGAAGCATTTCAAAAAGTATTTTAAACTTTATATGCTCTCTTAAAAACAGCAATACATGATGCAACGACAATAGACATCTGTGTGATGCATTTATGCATATTCCAACATCAAAAAAGTACCAAAATGCCTGCTTTGCCACTTATTGCTTGAAGCTAAAGTTTGAATGTTACATTTACATTTCTTCCAACATAAAAGCAAGGTTGTCACTATACTTTGCGCATACCTTTAACTTAATTTGCTTTGCCTCTGTTTCTTGATCTAATACCATTTTTTGCAGCATGTGGGTGTCAGAAAAGCACATTATAAATAAAATGCATTATTATTTTCATGATCATTATTATTATTATCCCACCCACAAAGTGTGGAAATATCACTGAATCTCAGTCATTTCTAAATCCAGAAGTTGTCACTGAAGCTCCATTATTATTATTATTATAAAGAACAAGTGGCAGTAAAACCTGGAAGAGAGAAAACAAAGAGGTGTAATTAGGGCATTATGACCGCTTCTCTATTTCACCCTAAAGACTCTTGACAGTAGCTTTCTCAGTGGGCAGTAAAAAAGGTGAATTACAGCCATATTACGATTTTTTTTTGCCTTCATTACAATAATGGCCCAATTAGAGGACAAGTCATTGACTAATCGGGTTTAATGTTCTCGTCATTCCCACATCATTTAAAAATGCAAGCATCTTACAATTTTCCTCAGCATTGTATTAAGGGTCATTTTGTCACCCTCATTCCAAGGGGCAATTTAAAATTAAAATCAAGCTAAAATGGAAAAGGTACAGTTTTAATCATAACGAGAGAATGTAGATTTTAAAATGAACTGTTATAATTTTAAAGGTGCAGTGTGTAATATCTGTAGCACTAGTGGCACCAAACAGAATTGCAATAAGGGACATAAATGAGATATAAATCTCAAAACAGAGTTCTGAGATGACACAACATGCAGCTTTTCATATCTTTACAATCAATAGAAACAACAAGTTTTGTTAATGCAAATTTATTTTTAAATATGACTGGAAAAGCAAACCTTTTTCAGTCCCACTTAAATTATATTGTGAAAAATGATGCCAAGACAACACCGCAAAAGTACAACATTCATCCCAACTTTCTGTCATTATCAACTTATCAAGTCCTTATTTGACCTTTGTCAACTAATCACTTTGAACACAATGCTGATATATTTCCTATAACTCCAATCTTTCTCGATAATAAGCTTGGCTCATTTTCATAGCACCAGCAGGCAGATATGAAAGACCATCCTTGTCCACTGAGATGACAAAATATAATATGCCAATAGAAATGGAGTCAGATCTACTTGGGGAGTGATATGAGTCGTCCATACATTTGACTTCCGAATACATATTTAAAGCTTTCCTGCCTTATGGAACCTCATTACCGCCCCCCTCCTGCCAGCCTTAATTAAATCCCTTGTGGGTATATACATATATTTTTGCTGATACTCGGTGGGCAGAGAATGTTCAGCATGGACGCTGAATCAAAAATGAGGGAAAGCACTCACATTACATTGCTTTTTATTCAGTATCTCAGAGGGGTTGATTATGCTGTCTTGATCCAGGATGCTTAGAGTCTGGGATTTTCGCAGAAAATCTGATTGGGTGGATCATTCACTTGGAAGCTATAATGCCTTATACATGCACTTTTGAAACAATGCATATTATACATAACCTCTGTTTGGCAGTCGGGTAGCTCTTGTGGCAGGCTTCTGTACCTTCATACCCCTCTGCCTTCACTTGGAAAGGTTAGAGAGTAAAGAGAGAGAGAAAAAAATAGGGTGTTTACTGAGAAAGAGATATGAGACTTTATGCACTCTTTTATCAGATAATTCAACCACATTGCATAGTCTCCACACGATAACTTCAACAAATTAAAGTCATGGTCTAAAGGAAACATTCCAGTTTCTGATAGATAGATAAACCTCCCAGGGAAAGAATTACACCGAATCCTGGGAGATCTGTTGCATTCTGCTCTTCCCAAATCACATGAGATTGTGTCCTGCTTTTCTACACAAACCCATCCAAGCACAGGGTAGTATAGGAGAAATACAGCTTCAGCAGATAAACAGATTGAGAACTGCTCTTATTTTATGTCCAGATGGAATATCAGCCCCTGTCTTCCCTTTGGTTTCAAGTTAACATGAAATAGTGTTTGCATTTTACTTATGCAATATGACTTTTAAAAAATCATCTCAAATTTACAGTTAAAAACTTAAAAACCGATATATTAACTTTTCTAGAGACAATGTAGTGCACATTGTCTCTAGATGTCATCAAGGTAACAACCAACACTAAAATGAATAATAAAAAATTAACTAAATTACATCAAATGTAGCATAAACACTATTATGTAGATAACTGTTAATAAAAATAAGGAGAAAACAATTACACAAAAAAAACAATCTAATAAATAAATAAAATAATAATAAATAAAAATAGTAAATGCATGACAAAGGGACAATGTTATTGTCATTATACGATTATTTTTACAAAAAAAAAAAAACATTTTTGCTGTAAAAGTACAGTGTCTTACAGATACAGTTTTTCACTGTAAATAATCTAACACTTTTTTGTAATAATAAAAAAAACATTTTATTATCTTGTTAAATATAATATATATTTTTTGTATAAATTATATGGTAATTCATACTTTTTGCAAAACCAATTTTCATAGAATTTTACAGAAGCAAAATAGATGTATTGCGCTTATTTTTTTTTTTTATTCTTTATAATTTACATGGGTAGGTATCTTACAGTTTTTACAGTTACAAGTTTTTACTGTAGCATTTTCAGTTTTTCAGTTAAAATTACAGAAATTTTTTACACTTTAGCAGGAACATGAATTAGGAAAATAAACAGGATTCATTTTGATGTCATGTTGACTTTTAAACCAACAATTACAGTAGCCTTCCACTTCTTATTTACGTACACAGATGACTGATGGACAAATACACCAAATTTTCCTTGTAGCTAGACTTGTCCGATCTGGTGTCCCTACAGAAAAGAAGACAAAGCAAGATCAAAATGAAAAAAGAAGTGAAAAGAAGGACACTTTATCCAGATAAACGAGAATAACACTGCAGCCAATGACCCTGTGGCCTAACATCCACACGACGACCATTTCCGTGTTCGCTTCCACGTCTCCTGGGAAACAAGTACCTGCCGACAGTTAGTAATAGTGTCTCCCTCTCCTATCTCTAAGCTAAAGGGATGGAGGGAAGGTTTGTAAGTGGGTGATGAAAGAAAGAGAAAAAGAGACAGAGTATTGCCGATAAGAGGAGGGTTTCGATGATGTGTGCCGTGATGGATCACTCCGAGTGGTGTAGTTGGCAGGTGGGGTCGCTACATTTTTAACAGAGGAGACTTGATCCATCAAACGCTCTTTCTCATGCTTTCTCTCCTTCTTTCTGTCTCATTTATTAACCGTCCTGCTCTCGCTCACCCTCTTTGAATTGGTAGAGCGATTTGAACACGCTGTCTGGTCACCAAGAACAGTTTTTGAAATTACTGTCTGTTCGCGAAATTGAGATGAAAAGCAAGTCTCGAACGCACACAAACAAACACACAGGTCACGCTGAAGGACGAATTGGGAGTTTTTCCCATATCGACACTCTTGACAGACTCTTTCATGATACTATTTGAAATCAATACACACTATAGCATGTAGCGAGTGTCTGGCTGCTACCTTGAACACATGAGGGATCGTTCTTCACACGGGGGAGGCAGAAAGGGGATCTAACTGTCAACCAGAAGGTAAAGCCAATTATAGCCTCACTAATTACTGCCATTATACCCTTCTCGTCATTAACCTGTCATAAAAAACATTTCCCTAACAAGAAAGAGCCCCCCTGACATGCAATAAAGCACTATAAAACCGTCATATATACGTCAGCATGAGGTGGTGAGTGACTGATTTCGTATTGATTGGCTGCTGATGGCTAAATCGATCACCATTTAGAGCGATACTATTATATACAGTATAAATAAGATTTTTGTGTCTACACACACGACTACTTTAATTGCCATTATCATGTAAGGTTAATTTCACCCTTGATATGAATGTGATCAAGGTGACACCTCTTGCCCTGCTGTACATGCATAAACCATGAGTGATCTCAGTTCTGTGTAGCGTCTGGACCACTTCAACACACAATATATATTTTGTTAGCTAGATTTCACAAATACTTTGTAACACCCCAGGACGCCGAACAAGACCCTGGTTTCATGGTAACCCGATACATTTACAACCTTGTGGAATGCGAGCCGTTTATGTAGTTAATAAAACCTTACTTGTATCACACTTGACGTGTTCAGTGTTTGCTCATAACCGGAGTCAATAATCATGCAGATTTACGTTACAAGCTTATAGAATTGTACAGTAAGAAAGTTATTTCCCTTAACCAGGAAATTAAAGTTCTTAGAATTGACAAGACAGTTGACCCTGAGTGGTCAGCTAAATATCTACAGTGGATCTAATATATGAATAGTTAATTATAACTAGTTATGGTTAATTATTCATATTTCCCCATGAGCTGATTCGCTACATCTGATCCATCTTATTCTCTGTGGATTGAGAAGACACTCACAATTCCCTTTTTGAATTTTAAAGGAATAGTTCAGTCATTATATACTCATTCTCAAGATATGGATGACAGCTTCTTCCATGTTAGCTGCAATTCTGTAAGTCATAATAATGACATATTGAGGCATTATCATGTTTTCTCATAAATTCATAATAATTAACTCATTATTACAACTTACAGAATCACATTTGTGTGATTCATCTGTGACAGAAAGCAGCTTCTTGCTCATGTCATTCCAAACCCGTATGTTTTTTTCTTCCAAAGAACATAAGAGAATATTTTGCAGAATATGAGCCACTTTATGTGAATATTTCTCTCAAAACAACTTTTTCATTGAAGAAAGCAATATTATGGATAGCGAACTAGAGGAAGCAATAGTTTGAAACTAAATACATTTTCATTATGAGACATTAACTGGTGGACTGGAGTTGTGCAGATTACTTGTGGAGTATTGTCATGTTATTATCAGCTGTTTGGACTCTCATTTTAATGGCACCCATTCACTGCAGAGGATGCATTGGTGAGCAAATGATGTAATGCTAAATTTTTCCAAATTTGTTCTGATAAAGAGATAGCCTCATATGCATCTTGGATGGCCTGATGGTGAATACATTTTCAGCACATTTTCATTTTTGGGGGATGTTTCTCAGAAAATCATACAGGATTGGAACAATATAAGAATGAGTAAAATTATATTTCTGTCAGGACCACTATCGTCAAAATGATAGATACTTAGCATAAAGTTTGGTTTGGCGGTATGGTTCTGTTCTGGGCAAAAAACCTCCCTGCCCATCCATGCAGCCTGTCATGAATGAGCAGGGAGAGCAGCAATAATAACCCCCCCAGGGTTAACAGAACAGAACAAGGCAGATATCATTAATGTACTCAATGATATTTAAGTGTAACACTTTATTCAAGATAAAGGAGTCTGATTAGCAAGGAATATCAGAAAGCTAAGTCCTGACTGTGGCGAAAGGTGGAGCTGGGGATGGAGGAGGGTAATTTGCTCCGAAGCAAGCTGAAAAGCTGCTGAATAATACTGAATACAGATTATATAGGAATGCCGCGATAGGCGTCGTATTCCTATAGGTAGATGTGATCAGCTGAGAATCAGCTGATGCAAGCTTGACTCACGTGACCTGCCAGAACTAACGCTAAAGCTTAATTAAAATACTGCTTTTTGTTGAACTAACACTTTAAGTACAAGAAATAAAAGTAAATCTACATTTAAAAAAAATAAACTCTCAGGGACTGCAGGTAAAGGTAAGCAGAGCTCCATACGCCTCACTGAGAATAAATCACACACATTTGGGTTTGCAGCCAGCGGTCCAGATAACTCACTGATTCTCTTTATTACTCTCCTGCAATCCTTTCTTCTGCCCTGATAACATGATTACAAGGGAGAATGGAATGGTGGTGGGGTGGGGAGGCTGAAATCTGCATACATTTATGCATTCACCCACACCTCAACATAGGCATCGTGGCTCGAAGCAATCAAACGCTGAGCTGCATACAGCGGCGGTGCATGTTTTATTCATTTGCCTCCTAAAAGAATCCGAAACTCTTTCACTCTCTCCTTTCAAACCCAAAACTGTACGTTGACAGGGACATGCCTTCAACACACACTAAAGACACTTGTGAAAATCAAACCACTATCTTAACCACAGGGCCAGTACGAGAAAACAAACATGTCCACCAATCCGAATCAGTGGGCCAATGCTGTGTAGAAGACTCTAACTTGTCACTTTTCATTTACAGGGCAGAAGAAATCAAATGTCAAATTAAATGAATGGAAACTATTGTCATATTTGCTGAGCTCCAGCTAGAGCAGCACCAGATACAGATAATTGCAAAGTAAATTATGAACATCATTTTTTATATATATTAAAGGGGTCCTATTATGCTCTTTTACAAAGTCTTGATTTTGTTTTGGGGGTGTACTAGAACAGGCTCTCATACTAGGTTGTTCGAAAAACATATTATTTTTCACATATTTTACATTATTACAACACCTCTCTCCCCAGTCTGGCATGAACGGCTCAAATAGTTCCTGTATCAAATGAAGGCCCGCCTTCTGAAATATGAAATGTGCTGTGATTGGTTGGCTGTGCCAGTGTGTGTTGTGATTGGCAGCACTCGGGCGCCTGGTCCCAAGTAGATATAACTGCAGACCGGAGATCTCCAAAATGGGGCGTGAACTCTAAAAGTGGGCAGAACCTCCAAAATGGGGTGGGGTCACCTCGCGCAAAGACTTTCACCATTGGTTTTGGCTCCAGCCAATTGTTACTGACTTACATTTCAAAATAAAACTTTATAAATTAAACATTGTTTCTAGTTCATCTAAAATAAAATATGCTATATAAGTAAATATTCTCTGTGAGAGCAGAGCCCAAAGCTCGTGGCCAGTGGTGTTCAGACTGGAGTTTGAACCTCTGCTTAATGATATAAACGGGAATCACCCACGAGCTCTCCCGCGAGCCGTCCCAGCGCAGCGCAGGGGAAAGATTTCACTCTATCGCTTTTTTCTAAGCAACTGCGGCGTCCCGGGGCTCGAAATTTGCAGGGTAGGAGGGTGTAACTAAAAAGGTGCCATTGTCCGGTGAGGTCCGGTTGGGGAGTTACAAAACGATCTCATATCGCATAATCTTATTAACTGTTTATCTCCTGAACTGCA
>NW_015506076.1:334916-379855 GCF_001515645.1 Sinocyclocheilus grahami
TTAACTGTTTATCTCCTGAACTGCAACTTTCTTTACCACGCTATTCAGCGCCAATCCCGCCATGCAGTCAATTTCACTGGTTAAGGTTAGGGCCAGGTGTGGGATAGGTTTAGGGGTTAGCATTTTTTGTAGCGTAATGTAGGAAATCAACACTTTAATTGACACAACCAATAAAATCTTTAGAATCAGCTGTGGGGCGGAGTTTGAACTGAAGTGGACTGGGGGGAAAATTGTGCATGCGTGTCATGTGCCTGTCTGTCAATGGGAGGAAGCCACGCCCTATTTTGGAGCTCCCACCCCGTTTTGCAGTTCCCGCCCCCATTTGGAGATCTCCGGGCTGCAGTTATACCCTTCTCCCTGGCCCTTACCTTAGCCGCCTGCAAGCTTCAGTGTAAATATTGCGTCAAAATCAAATCAATTTGAGCGCGATTTAAACCCGGATGATTGTAACCACTCTAAGTTTGTCTGCCTTGGGAAAGCTAGCGTGTCTCCGACATAGTGATAACAATCGTTGTCTCCGGGCTGCAGTTATACCCTTCTCCCTGGCCCTTACCTTAGCCGCCTGCAAGCTTCAGTGTAAATATTGCGTCAAAATCAAATCAATTTGAGCGCGATTTAAACCCGGATGATTGTAACCACTCTAAGTTTGTCTGCCTTGGGAAGGCGAGCGTGTCTCCGACATAGTGATAACAATCGTTGCCTTCTCTAGTGCAGCTCAACCAGGTCTCGTCCAATTCGTCGGTATTTGTGATATCACAAATCCTGGAAAGTATGCATTGTAGTCCAAACTAGTCGTTCGTTGTAGTTTTTGAAAAAGTGATTTCTGTTAAATAAAATATCTCCTTTTGAAGTGGACCCCTTTAAATTTTCTTCAGCGGGAACAAAAAAGACCCTCATTGGCCCATTTATGGAAACATAAATGGAGGATTCGTTGCAGAGCGTCTGACATAATGAATGTCTTGTATTGTAGAATGCACGCTCAGCACCGCCGAGAGTTCGCACCTAGTTAAATCGAAACCGAGAGTAAAACGCGCACACGCATTCAAAAGCGATTTTAATACCCTGCGTTTTGAGAGCGACTCCCTGATGCACGCAAATTAGGCTACATAACATATCTAGGCTGTTATTAGTATGTAGGCTATAATAGGTTGTGTAGTTGTCTATAGCTCTGCATCATGCTTGAAAAATTGGTCTCTATTTGCACTTTGAATATAGAGAGAGCACTTACTGTTCGCACTTAATACGACTAAGGAAGAACTGTTGTTTATTTTTTGTTATTTATACTGTTTTTATTTCTATGTTCAAATTGTAAAAATGAGTTCAGTTAGGAGGACAAACGTTCTAGAAGCTCATAATTCATGTACAGTTCTAAGGTCTGAAGAGACTTCTCTTCAAGAGAAGAGAAATCATACAGGAGAGAAGCCAGTCAGTTGAACAAAACCTTTTACAGTGCTTGAGTATTGTTGTTTTTACTGCATATGGTAATTCATACTCAGAAAGTAGAACTGAAATGACATTTATTACAAGATGATTAGTTAAATACATTTTTCCAGTCTTGTATTTGGTCATTAAGATTTTTTTTTTTAAATGTGCAAAAATCTTGTGTCTCGTCTTGTGTCTTGAGTTAAGTGTCGGCATTAATGATAATCAAACAACAAAAGACTCTTAACAGAATGGCATTTGTAGCTTTAATAAGAATTTATATAGTGTAAATTGTTCCCTACATCACATCTATGCAACCAATAAATAAATTACTACTACTACTACTAAGAAAGAGCACATATTTTTTAATTAATCTAGTAACTTGATTCTGCTCTCAAAATGCACCAGATTTATGCATTTAAATTTAAAATGAACAATTTTCTTATACCTGCAGAACCTCCTAGACTGGAGGAACCAATGTGCACCCATCACAGTCTCACAAAATCCTGTGGGGGACACTGGGAATGTAGAGGAAACACTGTAGGATTGGCTGTCTCAATGTGTGTGTGTGTATGCCAGTTCAACTTACTATTTGCGTGTGGACCATGTATGACACTGGGAATGTAGAGGAAACACTGTAGGATTGGCTGTCTCAGTGTGTGTGTGTGTATGCCAGTTCAACTTACTATTTGCGTGTGGACCATGTATGGCACTGTAGCGTCTCGACCAATCTGACACACTAATTTTAATTTGATTTAACAAATCAATTATTCATTAGGTTAACAAATCGTCACAGTCCCCTCTAAATACATTACTCCAGTAAAGCATAATGATTAAGGGGGGGCCTCACACAAAGAGCAGCCTGGGGCCCCTGACCACCTTAATCCGCCCCTGGTAACCCGTTTTGTTTTATTGGAGTAAGGTCTATTGTGGTCGACACAGGTAGTTTTTTGCCTCTTGCCCCAATTTTGCACGGCATGTAAACGCATTAACCTGCTTTCTGTCAGCTTATTGAAGTGCGCATGTGTGATACGTGACAGGAACGCATCGTTAGTGCAGATTTAAGTGCTTCGAGGCAGAGTGAGCCTTTTGCAGTAAAGAAAGAAGCAAATATAAGAAAATAAAGAAGCACAGACCCTTTCAGAAAATAATAAAAATGTGTTCTCATCTCCTGCAGCAGAAGTAGAAGTGATTCAGTCAAAACACTGCATCTCTAACTGCATGAGAGGTTAACTACATATATGGAATACTCGGAGTCAGATATGAAAATTATTAGCTATTTTGACGTCACTACAGGCAAATAACCTGATTTATTAATAAAGTCATGTAAATGCAGTTTACGTGCGTTGTCAGGTTACAGATGTGAATTTAAACGGAAAACTGGTTTTAATGAGCTGATATTTGTGAGTTATCTGCTTACTGGTGTGCATGTAATCGTGCTCATTCACTCACCTCATGTAATTTGTATGTGTGCCGTTTTCATCTGTGTGACAGGACTGGGGATGAGATGTAGGCTGACAGTCAAACAAAAAGCAAAAAGTAATCCATATAAAGTCTACAAGAGTCATTAGATTGCTTTGTGTGAAAAAGAAGGAAATTTAAGTCGTTATTTACTCAAAATCCGGCGATCCACACAATTGTGTGAACGCTTTTGGCACTTTTGGCGCCGTTCACACATTTGACACCATAAAAGGTAAAAAACAAAAACTGGCAGAGCACAAGAAACTGCACATAAAATTGCAGCTGTCCCTACTTATACTATGCCCTAAAAGAATGTACTCATTTTGTGAAGAAAAAGTATACACTTTTGAGTGTGTAGAAGTGTAGACAATCTATCATGTAATACAATTGCGTCTTTAACGGACCGGTCTGTCCCATAGTACGCACCCTGTCACTGTAAACTGGCCTGTCAATCATCTTGTTAACATCAATCACAGTTAACATCCTACAAATTTAATTTAATTTAACTTCCTACAGTATTGGAGAGAAAAGAAGTAACAAGTTGATCTGCCAGCCGTGGGTCTTTATGTGGAGAACCCTGCTCAGATTTTTGTATAATGATGCATTTAAAAGTTAATGGCCAACCGGATGCTTATAAAACACATTTTATCAATAGATATATATATACACACAGTACAGGTACATTTAAAAAAAATTAGAATATCATGAAAAAGGATAATGAATATATATAATATATGGGTTTCACTTTCTGAAATGAGTGACAAAAAATATTGACCTTTTTCATGATATTCTAATTTTTTTTAGATGCACCTGTATATACAGGTGCATCTCAATAAATTAGAATGTCATGGAAAAGTTCATTTATTTCAGTAATTCAACTCAAATTCAATGCACACAGACTGAAGTAGTTTAAGTCTTTGGTTATTTTAATTGTGATGATTTTGGCTCACATTTAACAAAAACCCACCAATTCACTATCTCAACAAATTAGAATATGGTGACATGCCAATCAGCTAATCAACTCAAAACACCTGCAAAGGTTTCCTGAGCCTTCAAAATGGTCTCTCAGTTTGGTTCACTAGGCTACACAATCATGGGGAAGACTGCTGATCTGACAGTTGTCCAGAAAACAATCATTGACACCCTTCACAAGGAGGGTAAGCCACAAACATTCATTGCCAAAGAAGCTGGCTGTTCACAGAGTGCTGTATCCAAGCATGTTAACAGAAAGTTGAGTGGAAGGAAAAGATGCACAACCAACCGAGAGAACCGCAGCCTTATGAGGATTGTCAAGCAAAATCGATTCAAGAATTTGAGTGAACTTCACAAGGAATGGGATGAAGCTGGGGTCAAGGCATCAAGAGCCACCACACACAAACGTGTCAAGGAATTTGGCCACAGTTGTCGTATTCCTCTTGTTAAACCACTCCTGAACCACAGGAGCCCCTACCATGTATTGAGTACATGTACAGTAAATTAACATACTTTCCAGAAGGCCAACAATTCACTAAAATGTTTTTTTTATTGGTCTTATGAAGTATTCTAATTTGTTGAGATTTGTCTAAACCTCTCTACTTAACCATGTTTGTAGTTTTTAGCGCTTTTTATTTGTGTTTGTAGTTCTGAACCGAATCCTTCGCCAAAGAGCATGGATGTGGGCAATATTAGCCATTAGAGTGTGCACGGATCCACACTTCAAAAATCTACATGAAACAGTATTGGCAAACTCTTTTCAACATACTATCCTTTAGGACACACTTATTCTAATCTCACGTACTATTTAGGATGGGAAGTATGAACATTGGGACGCAGGGTTACTGGCTCTCGCAAATCATCACTGTGGCAGATTCAAACGTAAATATGACCCAAAGGAGTCTGTCGCATAGGGGGAGCGTGCTACACTGACAACCACTGTATTATTATATTATTAATACTGAGGTGCACTCGTTTCTTCCTGCAATTTTTCAATGATCTTTCTCTTTTTATTTATTTTCTATCATCAAGTACTCAAAGGATTTATCCTCATTTCCATCCCTCAGTCAGATTAAACAGTCTCAGGAGAATGAGGAAGAACCTTCTGTTTTTTCCAAATACTAGTAACCCCCAGTACATTGTCTGGATAGAGCCAGCACATGCTCCCTTGAGCTAATATTGCAGCAGTTTAAGGGACAGACATTACACTATAGTAGCTGGTCCTTCTGCTTGGTTGAGCACATTCTTGAGCCGAGAAACTCAATTAATAAAAGCATATCCACATGTTCAGTTGGGAATGTCTACTAAATTTGAATGGACAAGAAAAGAGTTTTAAAATAAGAGCCATCTGTGAATTGGGTACATAAATTATGGGAAGTAAACTGGGTACATCAATTATAGGAAATCGTCCTGACTAGCATTATAGCACATCATTCGAAGCAGCAATGTCAACAAGCAACCAATAATATTACTAACAACAAAATAATACCAATAATTAAATAGATAATTCAATCAACTAAATTTTTTTTATTCAAATGCCACTGCTTCCCTTTCCTCTTCTGAGAAATATCCCTGATTCATAGATTCAAAAGGCTGTTGTATAAGATTCAACAACATTACATTACGTATTTTTCAAAAAGAATAGTCAACCAGGTGATCATCAGTACTGTGTTGTTTGCCAGGTTTTCAAAGAACTTTACGTGGGTGCGTGTCTTTCAAGGTCTATGAAGAAGAAGCAGCGTAACGACCATAGTTGGATTCAGATAGTGAACATCAAGTGATGGTTTTGACGGGCTTAGGGAAAAGAAAAGCATAAGCAACAAAAAAAACTGAACACACACATAGATCCTCACTTCAAATGAAATGAGCCTCCTCCCGCTAGACGACAGCTGGCAGAGCTCTGGTGTGTGTGGTACACCTGGCACTGTGCAGATAGAGTAAACCTCAAAACACACACAAATACAAACATCCACATCACATCAGAGTGCATCACACATGCATTTAAGAAGGTGAACACTGATAACATTTGCCATCAACCGGCCGACTGTGAAATAAATGTCACTCTAAGGGGCATCTGATGGTCATCTGGATTTATAAATATTATGAATATTTTATTCTACTAATATCACTCATCAAAGAGATAATATTTACATGTAAATTCACATTGGGGTCCAAAAGTGTCTATAAGATTGTCTTTCTTTTGTGGAACACAAAATGTCCTGTATGGTATACTATCGGACCTGCTCCATACAATGAATGTGAATTCTGACCACGGGTGTAAAGCTATTTTTTCTCTGAAAAACAACTTTAATTTCATCTTATTACTCACACAAAGCTATTGTATTGCTTCACTTTCTGTACGAGTTGATGGACTAATTTTATTATGTTTTATATGCTATTATTTGACTCCCGGCGAAGAGAACGCTGGTGCATTGTGGCTGCCGCTTCTTCGTCTGGTTTATGTTTGATTGGTTGTTTGTTTTAAATTGTTTTAAATTTTACTATTTTACACATTGTTTTGTATCACTGTGTCTGACACTGGCTTCCCTGCGAATTTGGACTTTACCGTGTGGAATTACGTGGTGCTTGCCATCGTTCACAACTGCTACGTTGGTGCTCTCGGTTCCGTGAGTCTGACCGGAGCTTGACATTGCTTCGTGTCTTGGATTTTGTACTCCTCCTTCTATGGTGCTGAGTGCTGAGTTTCGAAGTACTTGGATATTACTTTGTGTAACCTACTGGATCTATTGCTCCTATCATGCGCATCTGCTTGATAACCATTGTCATCTTCATTTCAACTCTGACTGGATTGTGTGGTGAGCGGATCCTTCAGCACTTGGATCTTGACATGATAAGGTACTCTGTTTCTGAGCTCCTTTCATTGAAACATGAATTGCCTCCTGAAATTTGTGTTCAAAGAACTTTACAGTCGCTTCAGCTCCTGCGTTGACCGAAGTATTTTCACAGAGGGTCACGGCGGAGTTTTTATACAACTCGTGTTGGAGTTAAAGTTTTTTGTTCCAGCTCTGTGCGTCTCGGTATTCAAACTCACTCTCGCCGTGGCATTTGCTCTGTAAATCTATCTTATCCTCCAATAACTACTAACTGCTCTAAGAAAGTGTGGCTTGACTCTTTGAACTTCGCACACTTTAATGTTCGTTCACTGAACAATAAGACTGCACTACTTCACGACATCATCTTGGACAAAAAACTTGATTTCTTCTGTATTTGTGAAACTTGGCATCAGCAAAATGACTTTCTAAATCTTAATTTGACTACTCCATCTGATTATATGTACATCGATAGACCACGGCTAACTGGGAAAGGAGGTGGCCTTGCTGTTATTTTCAGATCGGATGTATCTGTAACTGAAATTGCCACTCCTAGTGTACCATCATTTGAGTGTATTGCTTTCAGAGTGAATTGTGCCTCCCCTGTTCTTATTCTGTTTATTTATCGTCCACCTAAATCAAATCCTCTGTTTATTGAGGAATTTACTGAATTCCTTGCATTGGTTAGTCCTGTTTGTTCAGATATGATTCTGGTTGGTGACATTAATATTCATGTGGATAATTTAACTTGTTGTCAAACTGTAAATTTTCTGGAGACACTTGAATTTTTTAACTTGACCCAGCATGTTAATTTTCCTACCCATAACAAAGTTGGCGTTGACATCAAACAGCTTGATAATCATGAGACTTGTATTAGTGACCATAAGCTTCTTACTTTTAATATACCTGTCTCTTCTACAAGATCATCTTCTCAGAAGAGAGTAATTAGGTTTAGGAATGTTAAGAATATTTATCCTGATAGTTTCTCATGTCTGATTTCTGAGCATCCAACAAGTTACACTGTTGATAATTGTAATTCCATCCTATCATCTACCTTGGATATCCTTGCTCCTATGAAGGAACGTGATATCTTATTCACGAAATCATCTCCTTGGTATACAAATGAGCTCAGGGAGCGCTCAAGGTTAAAAACAGGCAACTTGAGCAGCAATACAAAATATAAAGCTTAACAGTTCACAAGCTTATGTATGATGAACATTTAATTCAATACAGTGAGGCCCTTAAGGTGGCTAGAGCTGAATATTATTCACGTATTATAAGTGATGATGCTGGAAATCCAAACAACATTTTTAAGACTATTAACAAAATTTTAAAACCAAACAAGTCACCCACATGTTCTTCTGTTCAGCAGTGTAATACATTTCTTAATTTTTTTGAGGATAAAATTGAATCTATTTATAGGTCTATTGGTTCTCTCCCTAGTTCTGTGCTTCCGGAGGTTCTTCCACCAAGTATTCCTATGGTTCTGTTCTCTAGTTTTGCAACAATTACCACTGATGACATCGCAAAATTAGTGTTGACAATGAATTCAACCACTTGTATTCTTGACCCTGTTCCAACTACTGTTCTAAAGGGGTGTCTGTCGACAATCAGTCCCCTCATATTAAATATTGTTAACATTTCTCTTATTACTGGGATTGTTCCGTGTGAACTTAAGGTTGCAGCTATCACACCAGTCCCTAAAAAGCCTGGATGTGATACCTCTGATCGAACAAATTATAGGCCCATTTCAAATCTTCCTTTCCTGGCTAAAGTCCTGGAACGTGTTTTGGCACAATTACATTCTCATTTGTCATTAAACAACCTTTTACAGCCTTTCCAATCTGGGTTTAGGATGGAGCACAGTACTGAGACCACCTTAGTTCGCGTTATGAACGATCTCCTGGTCTCAGCTGACTCTGGTGCCTCTATCATTTTGGTTTTGTTGGACCTGAGTGCGGCATTTGACACAGTATGTCACTCTATATTACTTGATAGATTAAAGAGTTGGCTTGGTATCTCTGGCACTGTGCTTGAATGGTTTAGATCCTACCCTACAAATAGATCCCAGTTTGTTGCTCTGGGAAATAACAAATCAGATATTGGTCAGGTCCAATATGGTGTCCCTCAGGGTTCGGTTTTGGGGCCCATATTATTTAGCATTTATATGCTTCCTCTGGGGCAAATCATTAGAAAACACGGTCTTGGGTATCACTTTTATGCTGACGATACCCAAAAATACATCAGTTCAAAGTCCTATGTCACAGTTTGTTCTGCAATCCTTTCTGAATGTTTGCAGGACATAAAAGTATGGATGCTTCACAACTTTCTAAGATTAAATAGCTCTAAGACTGAGGCTCTTCTTATTGGTACACCAGTAGCCATTCGCAAATGTAGCAGTTTTAATCTGACATTGGATAACAGCTCTTTACAGCCGTCTATACAAGCTCGTAACCTTGGTGTGATATTTGATGTTAATTTGACAATGGAGGCTCACATTAGGAGTGTTACTAAATCAGCATTTTATCATCTCAGAAATATTGCTAGGATTAGGCCTTTCCTTTCTACACCTGACATTGACTTTCACTCGGTTAGCTAAAGTAGCAAACACTACACATTGGCAAGTGATAAAGTTGGATTAATTCCGCCATATAAGTTTACACCAGAAACTAATTCCGAAGAAGAAGAGGAAGAGTGATTTATACAGGGTAGTCTAGTTGATGTATCAGAATGGTAATACATTTTATGTATCTCTGTCTAGAATGTCACTCAAGCAACAGTAATTGATATCATAGCCTTTGGCTTGACTACATAATCAAACAGCTAATAATGTGTTGCTAATGTCACACACACCATGTTCCTGTAATATGTTAATGATATAAAAAGCCCAGGCCCTGCACAGTATTGGTTACATGTTTGTGACAGAAGGAACCAATTGTGGTTTCAAACTGCATTTTTGATACACTGCAGTTGTTAAGGAGAAAATGCTCAGCAATGTTGTTGACTGAAATTTTTCACATGGTTTGTCTTTAAGCATATTAAAAACACAAGATGTAAACAACATTAAAAGCTTGGTTTTCAGCACAGGGGGTCTTTAAAAAATGCAAAATCAAACATTTTCACTAGCACTTTCATACTTTTGGACTCTGTATTAACGTCAGCTGCTAGAGCACAAATATTGACTCTGTCACTCATGAATAATGTTCACTGTGGTCTGTCCTCTTTAAATGAAGCCATGTCTCTCTTTCTCCCACTCGCTCTCTCCTTTCGCTTCCTCTCCTCCATCCATCTCTTCTGAAGATCTGAGCAGCCCTGCTGTTCACGGCCTGAGGGCCCTGTCTACTGGCTGAAGAGTGTCAGGCCGACCATGAGAGCTTCCACCTTGGGCACATCACAGAGCCTGCTGCCCTGGAGACATCCATGTACAGCTAATCACCTAGGTATTTGCCACCATTTCACATATTCCATCTTTTTCCTCTCTCCTTTTCCTCCCCTCTCCTCTCTTCTCATCCTTCCATCCATCGCTCCCATCCTGCAGGAAACATACAAGACTATTAATGTCAAATAGCTATAGGTGAAACATTCTTCTAACGCACCTGCAGAGCAGACTGGCCATGGGGAAAGACTTGATTAATGTTGCTGATGTGTGTGTGCATGAGAGACAGCGGGTGGGGAGTCAGTTAGAGAGTAAAAGATAAAGGGCAGGACAGAGAGATACAGTGTTACGCTTTGATCGGAAAGGTCATGTACGTTTCTAAGTCGCTTATTGTTAAAGGAGTAGAACCCACCAGGAGTTCTTTTTTTTGGTCTCTCCATTGACGGCATCTCAAAAACTTAACATATTCTAACATAGCATACAGTGTATCTTTTTCCTCTCTCCTTTTCCTCCCCTCTCCTCTCATCCTTCCATCCATCGCTCCCATCCTGCAGGAAACATACAAGACTATTAATGTCAAATAGCTATAGGTGAAACATTCTTCTAACGCACCTGCAGAGCAGACTGGCCATGGGGAAAGACTTGATTAATGTTGCTGATGTGTGTGTGCATGAGAGACAGCGGGTGGGGAGTCAGTTAGAGAGTAAAAGATAAAGGGCAGGACAGAGAGATACAGTGTTACGCTTTGATCGGAAAGGTCATGTACGTTTCTAAGTCGCTTATTGTTAAAGGAGTAGAACCCACCAGGAGTTCTTTTTTTTGGTCTCTCCATTGACGGCATCTCAAAAACTTAACATATTCTAACATAGCATACAGTGTAAATATAGCATTACATATAACATATATAATATATAATATATATGCATACTTAGAACCTCAATATAGGCTGAGTTAATGGTGTCTGTTTACTCAAATAATTTGCTGTGGTGAATCTCAGAAAGAAATCTCTGTTATATTTTTATTATTACAGTATTTTGCATAAAGAAAATAAAAAACAATTCACAATAAATATTGTTGCATAGCAATATTATTCTCATATTTCAATCATATATATATGCTGCATAATTAAATACTATATATGCTGGATAAAAAGTGTTAAATTACCTACAATTGTACACAATTATTTAATAAAATACATATATAATTATAATATTTATACTTATATTCATTCAAATAATATCAATTTTAATATATAAATATAATAAAATACAACATACATATACTATATAATAATTGGTGGAGGGGGTTCAAATGTGCTTAATTGCCAGAAATGCTAAAAGGGGGTATATTTTATGCAACAGGCTATATTTTATGCAATATAATTTCTTTTTGTATTTTCTTTTGATTTTGGGATGAAATAGTGTAGTGTAGTGAAATAGTATAGTTTTCGTGCAAGGTTTGAGTTAATAAATAATAAATAAAGAAATAAAGTGTATATCTGCTAGTTCGGAAGTGTAGACATATTAATATATTGTCATCTATGTTTTCTCAGGTCACATTTCTCATTACAACATTCCAGAACAGAGCTCTTTTACACAAAAGGATTCCATGTGTACACAAATCTCTAGCCGTTCACCTTTCTCAAAACCTTCTCTCCTCATCTCATCTTTTGTCCCGTCTCCTCCCCTTTCCTTTCCAATCTCCTGTCCTTCTCTGCCCTCTCTTTCTCTCTGTCTTTTCTTTGCATACATGACTGGTAATTTCCATTTCTCCTCATCATGTGTCCTTGAGCCTTTCATGGTCTTAATTCCCATTAACACTCAGAATGACCTGATCACTGCCTGCCCATTGTTCCTCTGCTTTCAAATGACATTTTAATTAAGACCCTGTCGTGCACTGCAGATGGACCTTGGGCTCTGGTCAGGCTAACTGAAGAAAACTGACCGCAGCTCTGGAGGGGTGGATTCAATTTCAATTTTGTCATGCAAAATGATAACCAAGAACTTTCAAAAGTGAATTTAAACAACATAAAGTGGCTATCACAATTTATTTCTTTTTCTGGCCATGGGATAGAAAAATAGAGCAATAGAATCTAGTGTGCTAAAAAGAGACTCATTCACACAACCTATAGAAAAAGCATTTGTAAAAGTTATGAATGAATGAATGAATGATGCATTTATATTGCACTTTATTGTGTATTGTTGTACACCCAAAGTGCTTTACAATCATGTGGGGGGGTCTCTCGTCAACCACCACCAGTGTGCAGCATCCACTTGGATGATTCAACGGCAGCTACAGGACAGCGGCGCCCACCACACACCAGCTACAGGTGGAGAGGAGAGGCCAGGGGGGCAATTTGGCCAGGATACACCCCTACTCTTTACGAGAAGTGCCATGGGATTTTTAATGACTACAGAGAGTCAGGACCTCGGTTTAACGTCTCATCCGAAGGACGGTGCTTTTTATAGTCTCCCCATCACTATACTGGGGCATTAGAACCCACACAGACCACAGGGTGAGCACCCCCTGCTGACCTCACTAACACCTCTTCCAACAGCAGCCTAGTTTTCCCAGGAGGTCTCCCATCCAGGTACTGACCAGGCTCAACCCTGCTTAGCTTCAGTGGGCAACCAGTCTTGGGCTGCAGGGTGATATGGCTGTGGCATTATCCTATTACTTATAATAAACAATTGTTTATTTGCTATATTTATCCAAGTATACTCAATGGAAATGGAAATAATTCCACTGACAGCTACGTAACAAAAAATCTTGGAACATTTTAACATTATGCGATGAATTAACAGCTTACTACTTCTGTTTAGAAATTTGATTGCTGCTTATTGGGACACTGAAAGTATATGTCATATTGTGCATTACTTTACTCGCTGCCAAACTAAGTGCATCCAAATGAAGTACAAACCAGTTAAAGGGGTCCTATTATGCTTTTTCACTTTTTCAACTTTAGTCTGTAATGTTGCTGTTTGAGAATTTAAAAAAATCTGCAATGTTACAAAGTTCAAAGTCCCCTTCAAAAGGAGATATTTTATTTAACAGAAATCACTTTTCAAAAACGACAACGAACGACTCGTTTTGGACTACAACGTATATTTTCCAGGATTTGTGATATCACAAATACAGACGAATGGGACGAGACCTGGTTGAGCTGCACTAGAGAAGGCAACGAGTGTTATCACTATGTCGGAGACATGCTAGCTTTCCCAAGGCAGACGAACTTAGAGTTGTTAAAATCATTTGGGTTTAAATTGCGCTCAAATTGATTAGATTTTTTGACTCTATAATATTTACACTGAAGCTTGCAGGCGGCTATATGGTAAGGGGCATGACATTTCTCGACCAGGCGCAGAGTGCTGCCAATCACAACAAATCATTTGGGTTTAAATTGCGCTCAAATTGATTAGATTTTTTGACTCTATAATATTTACACTGAAGCTTGCAGGCTATGGTAAGGGGCATGAAATTTCTCGACCAGGCGCAGAGTGCTGCCAATCACAACACACACTGGCCCAGCTAAGCAATCACAGCACATTTTGTATTTCAGAAGGCGGGCTTTCATTTGATACAGGAACTATTCGAGCCATTTATGCCAGACTGGGGAGAGAGGTGTTGTAATAATGTAAAATATGTGAAAAATAATGTGTTTTTCGAATAACCTAGTATGAGAGCCTGTTCTAGTACACCCCCAAAACAAAATCAAGACTTTGTAAAAGAGCATAATAGGACCCCTTTAAAAACTAACTGGTTACTATGCATCTAATGTGAACTTTAAGTTTCGATTTTAGTAAGACCTTCAAGGAATAGTTCAAATAGAAATTAAATTTTGCTATAAATGTACTTACCCTCATGCCATCTGCAGTGAATGGGTGCCGTCAGAATGAGAGTCCAAACAGCTGATAAAAACATCACAATAATCCATAACTACTCCACACCACTCCAGGCTGTCAATTAACATCTTGTGACATCAAAAGCAATGTTTGTAATAAATCTATCATTAAGATGTTTTGAACTTCAAACGCTGCCTCTGGCTATAATATTGCTTTTTCTAGTGAAAAAGTCATCTCATTTGAATCAGGAGAAAAATGTGCATAGATCAAGCACTGTTTACAAGGGGAAAAGTCAAAATAGTTCAGATTTTGATGTGAGAGGACAACAGATGACTTTTTTATCGGCAGAAGCGTTATTATGCATTATGGACTGTTATTTTGGTTAAACACCTTAATGGTGGCTGTTTATTAAAAACATGCAGCTTTTTATCTTTTGGTGAAATATATTTGGTGGAACTATTCCTTTAAGAACTGTTCATGCAATCCTCTTGTCTAACACATTGATCGTAACATTTATTTATTCCATCATTTATGGAAACCTTATGCCATGTGGTCTAGCATGGTAAATGTCAGGCAAATGGAAATATCTTATCTAAGTTCACAGGTGTGCAGAAGTCGAAGAGCGGTTCACTGGGTGCAATGATTAATGTATTTATCAACATGTTTTCCTCAGAGGAATCCAAGTTCACCTTTACAGTTAAATATGTAAATGTCTGATGGCTAATGGTAAAAGCTGCACTGGCTAATGTCTGTCATCCATCCGCTAATAATCACCCACTGACCTTGTGTATGAGTGAGCACTGGTCTGCCTTTTGTGTCAATTAAACTTTGCTAATTATCTGCTTAGCCTTTTAGCCTTCATCTGCAGTTCAATGTTAGCCAGAAGCCACAGCAATTAGCAGCGGGTCAGAACCGGGGGAAAAAACTAAACATTTCCTGCTACCTGCAGTGCACACTAACACATGTCCATTCTTATCTACAAAGAGAGATCAGAGCTTATATCATTAACTCATAAACAGTTGTATAATCGACAATGATAGATAAACTTGATAAATTAATAAAAATGTGTGATTCATCGACATGACTAACTGAAAACAGGCCAACAGACTAGTACATGAGAAAAACAACTGAAAACAGCACAACAGTAAGCTTAGGTGTTTACTTAGATGTAAGTTATATGTAAGCTTAGATCTATCTATCTATCTATCATGTTTTGTCCTATCATTCAATCATATATTTTTAAATTAAAAACCAAAATTTTTTTAACGTTCTGACATTTTTTTAATTAATACATTTTAATTCTGCTTAATTACATTTTAATTTGAATTACAGTTTGCTACCTTAATTAAAATTTAATTAAAATTAAGGAAATGAACTGGCAGTTAAAAGTTTTAATTATATTCTCTGAAATAAATAAATAAATAAATAATTTCAACTTAAATTATATCAAACTAACTTTAAAAAGCTGAATCTTGTATAATTTGTATTGAAGCTGAAGGTTAAGATTATTTCAATGAGTTAGAGTAATGGAAAAACATGACTTACTGATCATATCATTTTTTTAAAGTGTATTTTGATTTAAAATTTCAAAGGTAATCTTCTTAGAATAGCATACAGTGATGACTTGATCACAAAAAGATCAGGATCAAGAAAGTAAAACACGCACCCTTGCCCACGCACATTTTTATTTAAAAGCTTGTTTGTTATCACACACATTTTTTTAATGATTTAAATAACATCTTTCAGAAAAGTTGATGGTGTAGAGTTTGTAATGCCAAGGCCAGGACATGATGAATGCATGAAATTTTATTTCACAATTTAAGTAGAACTAAATGAACAGTACAAAGAAAATGGCAATCTACCAGTTTATGCACAAAAATACTTGTAATACATTGCCAAAAATACTACATTCAGATAGTAAATGTAATACATGAGAAACACCCCTACACACAAACACTTGCCCACGCACATATTTAACTGACGTAAAAGTTTGCTCATTTAGGCACCCACTGACAGAGGTGAGTCTGTCAGTTACCAGGTCTAATGAATCTCAAACTGAGAGCTGTTTCGCACACACACACATACACATACACACACACAACTTTACATAACTTTAACTGATGGCCGCTGTTGAGTTAACTAACCGTTAAAACTAATAATGTCCCTGTGGCAGCGCAAGGGATGGAAGGACGCAGAGAAGCACTCTGCACTCTTGTCAGGAGAGTATAATCAACACTGACAGAGGTATCATTTCACTGGAATATCTCGCCCCCTCTCTCTTTCTTTTTCTCTGACTCACTCTCTCATGCATGCATAATATGATTTCATAAAAGAGTGGTGACATGAAACAGCACAGGTTTGATTGGCAATTCAGCGACTGTCAGTTCCTCACTACCAGATTAATTTAATGCAGAGAAAGAGGGAAAATATCCATCCGGATACTGAAACGATAGCGTTTTTTTTTTTTTTTCATATACATGATAATATAACAAATCTATTTACACACACTGCACGACGGAACTCAGATGGCATTTTGATGACATGTTATTTCATCTCTGAATAAAATAACTTTTTGTTGCTATTGGCAAATATGGAAACTTGAGTAGTCTTATGCCTAGTTTTTCATACATTTCAGCTTTTATGAAAAAGAATCAGAATTGGAAATTATTTTGAAAACTGCCAAGAATCCAAATGCCCTATCTTATAATGTTCTGAAAAATATTCTTTGGCTTAGAAGATAGAACTCTTCCCTGACAAGAGTGATGCTTTAAAAGAAGTTTATTTGATGTTATGCTCTTTTTGAATTAAATCCTCTAATGCAAATGTTGTAATGGGACAGAGCTGATATCAGCTGCTTTCAAATCAATTTTGCCAGTAGACTCAGCAGGGGTACAACAGGGCTAAAGGCACCCCAAGGCAAAATATATTTTTGATTTTTTTCTCTGAAATAAAATAGCAATAAATACAGTAGATACATGAGATACAATTAAAATGTGTTGATTTTAAGGTCATTTTGAAAAGGCTGATTGAACAGTCTTCAGTGTCACATGAAATCATTCTAATATGCTGATTTGCTCAAGAAACATTTTTTATTATTATCAATGTTGAAAACGGTTGTGTACAATTTTTACAGTTGTGTACAAGGGAATAAAAAATGTGTAATTCAGCTGAAATATAAAGCTTTTGTAACATTCTTCTACTATATACAGTATTTATTATATACTACTATAATTTATTATTATATACTAATAGGTTTGGAATAATATTTGTATTAATAAAAGTATTATTCATAAATCTTTAAGTATATATTATTTATATAATATATAATCATAAATCAATAATATAGTTGTTATATACTACTATTGTTATTTATGTGATGCTAATTATAAATCAGTTTCTATTTGTACTCTATTAATCTGCCATTTTATTCCATCCTTTACCCTCGGACACTCAAAAATCCAGTTGTCCACAAGTTGTATCCAGTGCCCACTGGCACCGATACAAGGCTAAGTTGTAACATAAGCACAGCTCATGCAACCAACCCCAGGGTTCTGGCCAGAATCCACTCGCATTTACTTGGAAAACCTTGCTTTCATTACAGGACAACTTGTGCTAATTACTAGTCAATGCTTTTATCCAAAGCCACTAAGAGTCCACTTCTTAGATAAACAGTCCCCTTAGAGCAACCTGGGGTTAAGTGCCTTGCTCAAGGTCGCAGAACATCCTTTGAGGAATCTGAACCTATAACCTTTTAGTAACCACCTCAGAACGCTAACCACAAGGCTACATGACCTGCATTGTCATAGACTGAAACACTTTTCAGTTTGAAATCGAAGCAGCCACCTACTGATATAACAGCTTCAAACAGCAATCCATGTCAAACATCCAGCAAAACACCATTCATTGGTGCACTAGAGAGACACTAAACAGTCCTAATTGGAGTGTGCCAGCTGACAGAGGTAATGCAACAGGGGTAAGTCTCCATGAACAGATGTCTGAAGGGAAAATATAATTAAAGAGAAAAAGCAAACACACATAAAAAGAGAAAGAAGCATGGCTAGCGTAATTGATTAATATGATGGAGGACATTAGGGAGCTCAGGGCTACATCTCAGCTCTGAATGTTCTGTGCACATTCAAAACATCCATTTTTTTATGTTTTAAAAACGTTATTTTTGTTGAATGTTTTATAAGGGAACATTCCATTTTATAATTTTGCAAACATTACACAAACATTTTGCAAACAATTTTTTTGAATACTCTGAAACAAGTAGTAACATTTGAAAAACATCAGATGAACTTCAAATGGAAATGTTTCAGAAATAAAATATTTCATTAACTATGTATAATAATGTTTTTTTTGTGATAATGTTTTGAGAACATTATTAAAGACCAAATAACTCTCAATGAACATTGCATTAACATTACTAGAAGACCATTTGTTCATAACTTTGCTAAAACGTTAGTCAAAGTTCTGAGAAGTGAGAATGTTTCCTGTTATCTGACATGCAGTTGTCACTTTTGAACTCTAGAGAATATTTTTCAGGGTGTTTTTAAAAATGTATTGACATATTGACATAAATTGAAGCATATGCAAAATGCAAAAAAAAACAGAAAGATCAATTATTTATGTTTATTTGTTTCTTTGATAATTTTTTGGCCAGAAATATAAAAAATGGTATGAATGGTACAACAAATGGAATAAATTACAATATATGAAACGAGTGACAACTTGCCCCAACCTGACAACAGTGCAAAATATCCATTTACTAAGTACACATTTTAGCCTTTTAAGTTAAAATTTATGCTAATTATATATTATAATAATAATGTTTAAAACCAACATATCATAACTTGATACTTAAAGATATCATAGCTCTTAGATACTTAAAATATAATAATAATAATAAAGATATCATAGCTCTTAGATACTTAAAATATAATAATAATAATAATAATACAAAAAACAAACAAAAAAATTTGATATTATCACAATACTTTCAAGTGACTATTTACATATTTTAAATAAAACTTAATTCTATTAAATTAAAAGCCTTTGTGAATTTGTTACAGTAAAGTCTTTAACAAACAAAACGAAACAACACTGGAAAGCTAATCATAAGCTTAATATTAAGTCTCTCTTTGTTGACTGAAAGGATGAGCTGTGTTTAACAACGGTGCACATCTTCCGCAACTGAGCAAGAACAGGGATTATATTTCCCCATTTATAACAGAAATCAGCCATGACAGAGAACCTATCGAGGGAGATACATGTTTGACATAGCTTGATGGATGTTCTCCTACACTGTAACCCTGCCCTCAAACATTGACTAATTCATAGACGCCAACAAATATATACAATCTTTCTGTGCCTGTACACTCTGGGTGGTTTCACACACAGGTGATGTGCTCCAGCAAGGGCGTTTCAGAAGCGTGAATGTGAAAATGCGCCATTCACATTCATGACTGGTCCTAGCCTACCTGAAGGACATCACTGGACCCTTGCTGGATCCTCTTCAGTTTGCCTACAGAGCAAACAGGTCTGTGGATGATGCAGTAAACATGGGACTGCATTACATCCTGCAACACCTCGACAGACCTGGGAATTACGCAAGGATCCTATTTGTGGACTTCAGTTCGGCCTTCAATACCATCATGCCTGACCTTATCTCAGACAAACTCACACAGCTCTCTGTGCCCACCTCCATCTGTCAGTGGATCACCAGCTTCCTGACAGACAGGCAGCAGCTAATGAGGCTGGGCAAACTCACATCCAATCTATCACCATCAGCACTGGCGCCCCTCAGGGTTGTGTTCTCTCCCCACTGCTCTTCTCTCTCTACACGAATGACTGCACATCAAATGACCCCTATGTCAAGCTCCTGAAGTTCACGGACGACACTACAGTCATCGGCCTCATCAAGGACGGAGACGAGTCTGCTTACAGACAGCAGGTTAAAGAACTGGCTGTCTGGTGCAGTCTTAACAACCTGGAGCTTAACACGCTCAAAACTGTGGAGATGATCGTGGACTTCAGGAGAAACCCCCCTGCACTCCCCCCACTCACCATCATGGACAGCACTGTGGCTGCAGTGGAGTCATTCAGATTCCTGGGCACAACTATCTCTCAGGACCTGAAATGGGACACTCACATCGACTCCATTGCTAAAAAGGCCCAGCAGAGGCTGTACTTCCTTCGCCAGCTGAGGAAATTCAACCTGCCACAGGACCTGCTGAAACAGTTCTACTCTGCTATCATTGAGTCTGTCCTGTGTTCATCCATAACTGTCTGGTTTGGTTCAGCTACAAAATCAGACGTCAAGAGACTACAGCGGACAGTCAGGACTGCTGAGAGGATTATCGGTGCCCCTCTGCCCAGCCTCCAAGATCTTTATATCTCCAAAGTGAGGAAAAGGGCTAAGAAAATCACCTTGGACCCCTTACACCCAGCCCACTCTCTCTTCGAACCGTTGCCTTCTGGTCGGCGCTACAGAGCACTGACCACCAGAACAGCCAGGCACAAGAACAGTTTTTTCCCTCAGGCTATATTCAGCCTGAACAATTAAACTTTCATAATTATACATCGTCCATCACAACTGACATATTTATACACAGAATCCAAAATGTGTACACTTGTAAACTGCACCCTTTGGAAATAACATATCTGCACACTTATAACATATCTGTACATTTATCTAAACAATTAAATTTTTTTCCTATACTTCTATTCATGTATATAGTACATTATTTAATTTCCTTTTTTTTCTTCTCTTATATTAGTGTTATATTCTATCCCTACTGTGTTATTCCTATGTATGTCTGCACTATCATGTATTTTCTGCACTGGAAGCTCCTGTCGTCAAGTCAAATTCCTTGTGTGTGTGTAAACATGCTTGGTAATAAAGCTCTTCTGATTCTGACTTCCAGAAATAACTAGTTCTAGGAAAATGTGATGCCCCTCTCTATGATGCAGCCTTTGCAGCAGATGATGGATGAGTGCATAATAAGCTGCGTTAATTAGGCTCATTATAACAACTTCATAAAATGAATTAACTGACCAATTAGAGCCACTCAACTAATGCTTCTCAGCTAAAGAATACCTCTGAAGAGATAAATGTATTAAAAAGCCATCAGTATGGTATTAATCAAGACTGCGAGAAAGACTTTGCTGATTAATCAAATTCAGAGCACCATTTATTGCACTGGGGAGCTGAGGGTATAGCTTCAGAAAAATGCTCTGTCATTTTCAGATCATTCCAAAATCAGCTTATTACTCCAATACTCCAATTCACCATGGCTGCATCCATCACTGTCTGAGACAATAGTCATGATTCCTCTGCTTAAATGCTGCCAGCTCTGAGCTGATGGATCCTCATAGCTACAAAGCAATACCACGCTGACTTACAGATGATAATATGTGCTGACTGGAGGTTTAAACCCAGTTTAGCATAGTCACAGTGTGCCATTCCTGCACTCCATAATAGCTACAATTTCATGCATCCGTCATGTCCTAGGCTTGGCATTATGGCAATTATTGATTTTCTGCAGGTGTTATGTAAATTATTCTGAAAAGGTATATGAAAACCAAACTACTATATAACTATGAATATCATGTAGACTGCAGTGGTGGAGATTTTTCAGTGACTCTTTCGGCAAGTTATTACACCAGTAGGTGGCGCCAGTTTTTTTTTTTTTTTTTGAGTCATTGAATCATTCATAAAAACAATTTGTTTGAAACTAATTAATGAATTGCTGAATTAACGAATGAATCACTCAACCGATTCATTAAACACACTGGACAGAAATTGAATACTACTATATAGTATGCAAAAAACAGTACAAGAGTAGTATGTCCAAATTCAAATACATTCAAAAAACAGTAGGCGAATAGTACCTTGACTTGACTTACTACTTTCACCGTGATTCTGGTGTGCATTAAATGAACACTTTACTTTCCCATGAGGCCACGGGAGAGGATTTATGACTGACACTGAAGCAACACAATTGGCTCTGGTAGGTCACGTGACAGTAACAACAAGATCAAATTCAAATGTAGTACCTGAGTATGCAAGTTTGGATGCACTTACTGATATATGACCCTGGACCACAAACCCAGGCTTAAGTTGCTGGGGTATATTTGTAGCAATAGCCAAAAATACATTGTATGGGTCAAAATGATTGATTTTTCTTTTATGCCAAAAATCATTAGGATATCAAGTAAAGATCATATTCCATGAAGATATTTTGTAAATTTACAACTGTAAATATATTAACACTTAATTTTTTATTAGTAACATGCATTGCTAAGAACTTCATTTGGACAACTTTAAGGGCGATTTTCTCAATATTTTGATTTTTTTTTGCACCCTCAGATTCCAGATTTTCAAGTAGTTGTATCTCGGCCAAATATTGTCCTATCCTAACAATCATACATCAATGCAAAGCTTATTTATTCAGCTTTCAGATGATGTATAAATCTCAATTTCAAAAAAATTACCCTTATGACTGGTTTTGTGGTCCAGGGTCACATATATTCAGAAACAAAACAAGCCATCGAATCATTCATTCAACAGATTCTTTCAAAAAAGCTAATTGATTTTAGGACGAAAACACTACTGTGTTGCTCGAGGTGGAATAATTAGTTCTACTTTGGCTTTGTTGGGAACTATTTGAAAATACACAAAGTAAGCGGGAATATTGTGTTGTAAATTTCTTGTTTATTTAACAAGAAGTACATTTCGAAGCTACTGTTTATTGAACAAGACATTAAAGAATTAGTTCACCCAAAAATGAAAATTCTGTCATTAATTACTCACCCTTATGTCGTTCATCTTCAGAACACAAATTAAGATATTTTTGATGAAATCCGAGAGCTTTCTGACCCTGCATAGGCAGCAATGGAACTGAAACGTTCCCAGGCACAGAAATGTATAAGGATATCATTAAAATAGTCCATATGACATCAATAGTTCAACAGTAATTTTATGAAGCTAGGAGAATACTTTCTGTGTGCAAAGAAAACAAAAATAACAACTTTATTCAATGATTTCTTCTCCTTCGTGTCAGTCTCCACCGCCATTCACAACAGTACCACAATGCATGTGTATAGTGGTGCTGACCAGAGGTGAACCAAGATGAAGTGGGGGCCCCAGGCAAAATTAATAGGTGAGGCCCTTCTAAAAGATTATTTTGTTAATATATCTTCATTACCTAGATATATATTTATACAACATACAAAAAGTAATTAAAACACATAATAGAACATAAAGCGGCAGTGTGTCTGGGAACCGGACCCAGAATTTTTTTTTCTTTCCTCTCTCCCCTCTGTCTCTCCTCATCCTTCCGTCTCCTTTTCTCTCGCCTCATCTGTCTGTCCTTACCCCCAGGTACGCCGCGGCCGCCGTGATCGGCTCCCCCAGGGGGGGGAGGGGGGAAGTAGGGCGCAGTCTCGGGAGTACCCCCCGGCCTGCCAGGGGCGATGGGGGTATGTGACGAGAGGGGCGGGGCCAAGAGCCGTGGGAACGGAGCGAGGCCGGTGGAGTAATTCCTAATGCGAGACACCTGCGCCACTCACCGGTCTCAAGTCCAACGGAGGAGCTCCGGAAGGATAAAAGGAGTGACAACAGTGTTGGACGAGAGAGGACCAGGCCTGGATTTTATGCTGTGTTTTGTGAGCGGCAGTCGTCTGCGAGGGGCTGCCGCTTTACTTTCATTTTGTGTTTGTTTATTTTATTATTAAAATAATAATACTTGTTCGCTGGTTCCCCCCTCCTTCTTCCCGAACTTCGAACTGTGTTACAACAACTAATTATGTTAACTCAACTAATTTAATGTATAAGAGCTAAATAAATAACGTCAACTAAGTAGATGTAATGATATTTATTCATATTGATTCGTGAGCTCACCACTGGCAGCAAGACACAGTACATGGTGAACTTGTCAAGCGGTGACGCTGGTGATGTGCGCATCTTTCCCAATACCACCTATTTTATTGCAGCCTATATGAATACCTGCTAAACACTACATAATATGCTGCTGATAAGTGCAACCATAGCACTTTTCCCAGTTTCCCAGTAACCCTATTAGTAATTGGTGTAAGGGAAACAGGTCAATAATTTAGCTCAAAGGGAATCATTTAAGATTTTAAAGGGAACTCCACCAATAATATGTAAGGGAATTAGGACAGAATCACTGTGATAACGAAAACATTTGTTTGTCATATAATTATCCGTAAGTCAATCTTATCTCCATCATTTACCGCTGTCATGTTTCCTCTTTTCCTCCTCTTCTGGCTTTTTTCCCACTTCTGGCTGCCAGTCGGTTAAGTCCTCTTCAAGTTTAAATTAGCAAAAGCATGAGTAAGTATGCCAGTTTGAAAACAGCGGCTGATGCATCACGAGGAAAAAGCAAGCACATCCAGCGTAACGCGAGAGTGGGCCCCCTAGGGGCGGATGCAGATATATGAATAATGACATTTCCAATTGTTCAAATGGTCAGCTGTCGGGGGCCGCTCAAAATACGGGGCCCCAGGCAATTGCCTGCCCTATTGTTATGCCTCTGCTGCTGACGCAGGAGCTGGCATTCTGATGTAGAACACGCATGTGTTGCACCTTGTTTACAAGCAGAGGAAAGCACACAGCATCGTGGTACTCTCTTGAACGCGTGTTGAGGACTGACTCGGAAGAGAGAAAATTGTTAAATAAAGTTTTTATTTATTACCATTAGCATTCAGACTGAAGTAGCTCTAAATATTAGATTTTAATCAATCGAATTTGTTTCGAGTTTATACCCTGAGAACTCATTCACAGAATGGAAAGCTTCAACCAATTCATAGTAGGACTACCATTACTTCTTCCTAAAACACTGCATAACCCAATTTTATTGTGCTCTGAAAATGGAGTAAGCCTTGTATTCATTTACAGGTGTATGTTTAGCATACAGTAGCACTGGATGTGTACACAGGTACACTACCAACTCAACTAGCAGTCAAGCACTCAATCAATCACAGCTCAGGACTGCTGCTTCTAACTGCAGCCATCCATCATCTCAATATCTTCCTCTTAGACAACAGTGATGGATCATCAGCATCGCATACTGTCAGCACCATAAGTGACGGCCCTCAGTCGATCAGCCCCATCCCACTGAAGGAGGTACAATATGGGCTCGTAGTGCACAATGAGATTTAATGGAACTGCTGTTCAGCTACGGTTTAAGACATCTGACTATATCAGGATAATTAATTTGGACAATACAGACTTAAATGGCCTTGGGCAGTTATAAAATAAGACCTATTAAAGTCTTTTAGCAGAAAGACTTTAAAAATCCCCTTGGCTGGAAAGGTCTTGTTCTGATTTATGAAAACTGGTGTAGGTCAACGTTGTACTTCAGATCATCCTCTCAAGCCCTAGCTCATCAACTTTAAATTGGAGAACAAGACCTCTGATCTGCTGAAGAGCACCACAGCTCACCGCTGGCACAGTTAGGAACCGAGACAAAAAATACTTGGGGGGGGGGGGGGGCAAAACCAAATGCATGTTGGGCTATAAAAATTCTCACTCGATAAAACTATTCAGCGGCACATGCAGCTGAATCTACAAGTGAATGAAAGGGAATCAAAAATGTAACGCACTAACCGGGTAGTCTGATTCCACACCAAATTACTCTGATTCCTGAACGAAAGACTCTTATTAGCTGATACTTTTAGTGAATAAAACATATAGAGCTGTAAGCCTTGCTGTTAATGAGTGTAGTCATTGACTGGTCACGTCAAGTACACAATAATGACTATGTTTGACTAGTTTCACCCACTAACTTGTGCCTATCAGCTAGTCCAGCACTTACCCAGTAGTCATCAGCCTGGACTGGTCTTTTCAGCAGGGTGGTGATGTGTTTTAAGACAATTTTGTTGACTTGTGACTTCATGTCAGCAACTGTCAGATTGAGCAAAAAGGAAGGTAGAAAACCCTGAAGAGGGGGAAATATTAATTAATGAGCAGTTAGCTAGACAGGAACCACTTCTGTTCTCTTTAGTGTGAGGAGTCAAGGCAGAAGCTGTAAGCAAAGGCAACTAAATCCTCTTATACCAGCCTCTGTTTCTAATACTTCCATCTTCCTCAACATCCAGATGAAAAAGCGATACAAGCCATCTTGTTGTTCCTCTCTCTGTCTTTCTCTCTACGACCTCCTTGTGTAATCTGACAGTGAAAATTAACTAAATGAAAGCTGTACTTATATCCCTTTAGCCTCCACGTCGTGTGGGCTGAAGGCGCAGATGGATTCGATTTTATTAGCTGTGTTTAAGTGAGCTTCTCTATCCTTTCGTCCCTAGAGCTCTGCCTGGATCTGAATCTGTCTGTCAGGAAGACTTATGCCCAACACACCACGTGCTTTGCCTGAGAAATGTGAGGCATCTCTGACTGAAAAGCAATTTTTATTATAATGATGTGCCTAAGATTACCATTGATCTGTTTACAAGACCTTTATTGAATAAGAGAACAAGACAGAAAGATAAAGATGCGTATCAGACAAAATGCTATGAAATTTTCAGAAAGGATCCAGAAGTTGCATTTTTAAGGAAGGGCTAGTTAAATCATTGAAGTTCTCCATCCAAGCTTAAATCATTCAAAGTTTTCCCATCTCCATTGGAGGGATTCTCAGGGTATCCAGGATCAATAGCCCTCAGTGGTTCTTACAGAAGTACAGTGGTATTAAAATTCATTGGATTTTTCCATATGAGGATCCCAGATTTATTCTATTTAGCACCAGTACACTCTGAACTTACATTTCTTAGCTTTATTACACAAACACACACATACTGTACACCAACAAAGAGACCATCTAAGTACATATAGAATGTACCTTGTTTGTAAGCAGATTTCCTAGTGGCATTCAATGATTCCTCTGCAAAACCCGCTCCCAGTTGACGTGCTTGACAATAATCTGTCACACTACTGTGTTGATAAACACACACGAACATAAAGATGAAGATAGGCAGTCTTTAATAAATCCACAGAAGGTAAATCCAAACAGAGGGAAGGCTTGCAACATAACATCGACGAGACCCAACCACAATGAACAGAAAGAGAGCAACTTAAATACACAAGCAGACTAGACTAATTAAATGACACACACCTGAACAGAATGACACAACTAACTCAATGGAAATGGTGCAAAAAAACTCCAAACTAAATGATAGGGTGACAGATCGCCCCACTCCCGGAAGGCGCAACCTCGCACCGTAGAGAGAAGGATGAGGTGGTAAGGAGGATGAGGAGATGACGAAGGGATGGCAAAGGGCAGGCACGCGACTGAACAGAGATGCAGGATGAGGTTCTGGTGGAGGACAGACAACCGGGAGGACAACAAAAAAATCCAGATAGGTACAGGTGGAGAAGATGACCACAGAGGTGCCTTGAGCAGGAGAGGGTAGGTAGAGACCCAGACCACAGCCAGGACTGCATTCCATGGCGGCGGCACTGGAGGGAGTAGCCAAGGCGTGATGGGAACACACACCGCCATGGGGACGACTGGAGGCGATGATGGCAACGGAAGTGGAGCCCACGGCACAGACAGAGAGCCAAGGGTATGGAGCGATGCCGATGATACAGGTGGCTGTGATGGAGCCATAGTAACGATCGCCCAAGATGTGGGTAAGGATCCAGAGGCCAGAGGGCGAGCTGGAGAGAGGAAGGAGGCGGAGCCTGAGGGGGGGCAGAGCAGGACATAGCCTAAGGGGTGGAGGGCCAGAGAGCAGCAGACGGCCTGCAAGTCTGCAGCGGAGGCGTGGCGAAATTCAACCCAGGTGGAGCCGACTGACCGAGGCCGAATGGCCGATGGTCCACGCCGGAATCGAGGGTGGGAGTCTGGATGGCGGGACGAGGTGGATCAGAGCCATCCGAGGCTGGAGGCGGAGCCACGGGCTCCTCAGGTCCTGGAGACGAAGACTCCAGGCAGTCCCAAAATGGAGCCCCACCACTGAGAGATGGTGACATAGAGGAACTGATGGGGGACGAAGATGAATTGACATCAACAGTGGCTGAGAACTGATGAGAATGAAGAAATAAATGCACAAAATCCAAACAATAATAAAAAGTATCATAAAGCAGCTTGGAGAGGAGGTGGCAAAGGGAGGCTGGGCAGGACCAGCGAATCAGACAGATGAAAAGAATTATGCAGGCTTAGGGGAAGCAAACTCTCCAGACTGAAAAACAGTGTCCAAGTCTATTAAACACTCAAAATACAGTAAAAACAGTAATATTGTGACATATTATTACAATTTAAAACATATATTTTTAATATATTTTAACATTTAATTTTTTCCTGTGATGGTGAAACTGATTTCTCACCAGCCATTACTCCGTTCTTCAGTGTCACATTATCCTTCAGAAATCATTCTAATATGTTGGTTTAGTGCTCAATTAACATTTCTTTTATCACCATTAAAACAATTCTACTACTTAAAATTGTAATGTTTCACAATATCACTGTATTTATTAGATTTTTGATCAAATGAATGTAGACTTATTTTAAAGGGGTCATATGATGCTGCTAAAAAGAACATTATTTTGTGTATTTGGTGTAATGAAATGTGTTTTTTGCAGTTTAAAGTAAAAAAAACACATTATTTTCCACATACTGTACATTATTGTTTCTCCTCTATGCCCCGCCTTTTTGAAACGCGTCGATTTTTACAAAGCTCATCGGTCTGAAAAAGCGAGGTGTGCTGTGATTGGCCAGCTATCCAGTGCGTTGTGATTGGGTATGTGGGGTGGCGTGTTAGAACGAGCCGTTTTAGGTAGGCGTGGCTGACTCTTAACTTTTATAAACAATATCTCTTTGGTTTTGAGACTTTAGTGTTTGCAACTTTACAGATCTTCTTTATGCACCAAGAGCTTGTAACACTCCAAAGAGAAAGGAAAAATTGAAATCGCATCATATGACCCCTTTAACATTAAAGAAGTCTTAATCATTACAAACTTTTGACCAGTAATGTGTATGCAGTAAATATATACACACATATTAAAATCCAAATTGTGAGATACAGTGAAATCTCTAAGATATATATCTGCAATTGTGGAATAAAAAGTTACCACATTTGTAGATATACAGCAATTACCTTTTTATACTCTTGAGATGGAAACAAGCTTCCATAAAAAACATTGCAGACAGCAAGTGCAAGTAAATGACACAATCAGTGGCCACATCCTTATGTTTCAGTCTAGAATAAGCAGTCTCTGGTAGTTGAAAGATTGTGAGGGTAGATCATTACAGTATATACAGTGTGTGTGTGTGTGTGTGTGTGTGTGTGTGTGTGTGCGTGTGATTTAAACCATATCCTAATATTACAAAGTTGGGCACTAAAGAAAGTCTTATGAGGTGTTTTAACAAACAATTTTTTTTAAGTGAAATGTTTGTTTTTTTATTGTTTTTCCTCTCTCTCTCTCTCTTAACACCAAACTAATGTACTGTAGGTGTACATGAGTGTGAAATGAAAGTAGAAAAACACATATTGCTCTAAATAATACAATTTTCTCTCACTGTGTTATCACACAAGAAATATGAAATATGTATGCTACAGTTTAAAAATAAATGTTTACCATCTTAAAGCTCACATGAACAGCACAATAGCACCTTCTAATCCCCCCACCTTTTCCCCAACTCAGCGCCAAAGCTGACAGCATTCCAGATGTCTCCTGTATGACCACTTTAAGCAGAAACACAATAACCTGTGGCATTTTGAGGAGATCAAATGCAGCCCACTTCAGAGCGCCACACACCAAAAGAGAGTGCCCTCAGAACACAACCCTCCCGCGTCTCAGAGCCGCTCTGCCTGACCATCATTACACTTCATCCAAAGCCTCTCTGCTGTGTGAGGTTGGAGGTGAGGATGAGTCAGGTGTCCAATGAGGAAGAGCAGGTGGGGGGTTCAGAGAGGCCTCGATTGTAAGAAGCTAAGAAAGAAACCATATTTTTTTAGAATGAGAATACAGATGGTGTTGAACATCAATTGGGCGATATATTATACATCGTAGAATCATACAATCGAAATGTGTGCAAGGAAACATGTGGTGTTTGATAGAGAATATGTTATGAGTATCGCATAAAAGCCACACGCTTCTTCTCGTGCCGTTCTCAGTGCATGCCACTCATTCATGAGACACTGAGCACGCTCCGTCGAGGTGCAAGAATGCTTGTTAATTGGCCCGTGAATCAGATTGGTTTATCCTTGGAGCCAGATAAGGGATCCATAATTTATCTGAGACAAAAAAATGTGAAAGAAATGCAATTATTTTCCTGTTCAGTAGAGCATGTGGAGACGAGGACTCTGATGATTATTGAATTCTCACCGTTTTCTATTACACACTGAATCCACAGCCGGAACTGTGGGGAGCTGGTGAGGGTTCTGTGGCTCCCCGCAAAGTTCATCCATTCAGCGACGTTGGGGGAGCGTCGCGCTGTGGTTTTATTGGCGTCGGGCGTGTTTGTCTTCCTTCGGGAACAGCTGAGGCGGAAGCGAGATTGGGTCTGTGAAACGAGCAGCTGGGGGAGAACTATGATGTGTACTTGGCTCCCTACTGGGACACCCTGAAAGCACAAGAGAGAAGTTCATGGCACACATAAACGGATGTAATGTAGAGATCCAGGGTGTGTGTAATCAAATTAATGTTTGTTCAAGATGATCAGAGTTTATGAACTTCAGACCAAACAAAAAGGTAAAATAAATTGAAATTAGCATGAAACACTTGTTGTGGATGATATGGTGGATATTTAATGAGAATGCTGCCCTTGAAAATGCATTCATGCTAATTTGTCATGTCCCATGAATACATAAATGAACAAAATCAAGCATAAATTGGCCTATTGTAGTAAAGAAGAACTCATTTAATTATAGTCAAATGTAATTTATTTGTAGTAAAAGGAACTTTAAGTACTCATTTATTTTCTATTTTATCATATATACAGTAAATATGTACATACACTTACCATCTGTAAGATTTTTTTATGTTTTTGAAGGTTGCATTTATTAGATCAAAAATACAGTAAAACTCTAGTATTCAGAAATCGTTCTAATATGCTGATTTGCTGCTCAAGGAACATATCTTATTATTATCAATGCTGAAAACATGCTGTACATTTTAATATAATTAAAATAATTAAAAAGGACGTAATTGATTTAATATCGAAATCATTTTGTAACATTATAAATGTCTGATCAATTTAATGCATTCTTACTGAATAAAAGTATACTGTCCCCAATGAAACTGATTGAAATGCCCATGTAGTTAGTAATGTATGAGACCGAGGATGTGTGACAGTAGGAGAGAAGGTCTAAATTACAGAACATAAAGTCAGGTAGAGTAAAAATAAAAATGTATAAAAAAGAAAAGGAAGAAAGCAAAAACTCTCACCTCCATCTCTGCCTAATCTTTGACTCAATTGCAGCTCTAATAACAAGGTGGAGGGGATTACACTCTTCCAGCCTCAAAAAACTCTTCCATTTCACCCCTCGCTCAAGCCATGATTACTGTTTCCAAGGCAACAGTTCCAGAATGTATCCATGGCAGTGACAGTGTCTTTTCTGGAGTTCACGTCCATACTGTGGTCAGAGGGAAAGAACATTCCCTACTTTTGGATGACAAAGCCACCCTAAACAATCAGCCCCACGGTACCAGAAGTAGTTTTAGAGCTTTTGGACTCCACCTCCAGTCCCCTATTGTCCCAGAAAAAGCGAGTTAGAAGGAGTGATAGAGACAGGGAGAGATCACCCGGAAGGCAGGTAGAAAGAAGGACACATTGCACTGCTGTAATTGAATCACTACTCATCAGTGATGCTGCTGTGATTTTCTTGGCCATGACTGATTCCAGGGTCACACTGAGATACTCTTGTATACACACACTCACACAGATTATTACTTTCTCATACACATACACACATTCCGTGTGGCTATACCTTAAAAATGTATGTAGAATATACATGCATGAGTGATATAGCTTATATAGTGAGAGAGTATATATAATGAGAGAGAGATGGATAGGAGCTATATATATATATAATATATAAACTGAAATGTTCATTTCATTATAATGTTGAATATATTACATATTCGTTTATTTTTACTTCACCTATTTTCTTCATTATTATTAATAATATCTTTATGTCATGAAGACAAGTTATTACAGCCACCATTTCAATGTTTATATTTTAGAAACGAATTGGAGTAGAAACATAATTCGGTCATTAAGAAGTTGATATAAAAACCACCTTATGTGCAATTTAAATGTTTATACAACTCAGTTTTATTTGAGTGGTAATTATTAAATAAATGTGATTAATTAGTTGGTTATTACATAAACGTTGGATTGCGGTTTTTGGCTAAATTAAAATTTATATTTTGGTTTTTGTGTTTTGGCAAAAAAAAATCCTTTTGGTGCATCACAAGTAAAATGAAGTTAAATATAATTAAGACATACTGTTTTTCACTAAATAGAATGTTACTTCAGGAATCAAACTTATCAAATCCAACGGGATTGCTTATTAAAACATCCTTTTTAACTCACTCATACCCATGAGATGCGAGGTATGAGAAGCACTGTGAAACTATAGTGACACTGTTTTCTATCTATGTGCATCACAAGTTTCATGAAACCAAAGATACCTTTTATCACTTAATGTTTTATTGCATTGCATCTGGTTAGGATAATGTGTGATGGCAACTTAATACCAGTATATTGCTTAGTCGAGGTACAGTATCTTTGCAAGCAAGTGGCAGAAAAAAAAAAAACTCGGCTGGTTCAAGTAATAAAAGAGACTCAAGCAATCACTTCAGCAATGGCCCACCTACAATATAAAGTATCATACTGAATGCATGATGAGTCTGCATATTTTGCTGTTCCAGCTTCAAGTCCTATGATGTATTTTTATTTTATTTTTTTATAAAAAAAATAAAATAAAGCGATCAATATTTGCAATGCAGCAGCAACAGAACGAAAGGGGATTGTGTTTGCAAAGACTGGTGTCTAGAAAAGTGACCTGAAACAACTGACTGCGCCGTCTCCTTTTGATGACACAACAGAGGCTGCACCACAGACATAGGCAAGATATTGTGCTGTTCCAGACACTGGTCTCCTCAAACGGGGAGGATGCTGATATTCTCCTGCATACAGAGCAGACCAGCTTTGGATTTAAGAAGAAAAGGTTCAAAGAGAACCGAAGCATAAAAATACAAGGTGAGAAAATGCAAGTTTACCATTGGTCAGAGGAGACAAACATAGAGCTGGCACACACTTAAGACAGCACTTTAGAAAATTGCTAGTCATGGACACATGCACGTGCACATGAAGAAGCCGTGCCGGGCCCCTGCTGATTTGTTTCGATGTACACATACATACCAACTGTAAATCACATACAGGCACTTAAAGCCATTATGCTGTATAATTGCTTTGCACTCTCTAATCCTCTGTCGCTAATCAGTGGCGTCATTATCCCAGATGCCCCATGCTGTTCTCATGGCAACCCGGTGGCTGATCCTTTAGCACTGACACAAATCCTGCACAAACTATTTAAACCCACTATTGATACAGAAAATAGCAATTGACAATGGAATTAATGCAATGAACACAAGTACACATTTGTACGTACACAGTGAGTGATTACATGATGCCAGTGTGAATGTGTCCTCATGGTACTTAAACATCTTATTTTGTTATGGTCTTGCTGCTTTGGAACATTTTGAATTATGAAAAAAATCACATATTCCTAAACATATATTTTTTTAAATAATAATTGTATCATTATTTCAACAAAAAGCAATGAAAGTATACTGTAAATATCATGAATAAATAAATATCATAAATAAATGAAGGAAAGAAAGAAAAACGAAAAGAAAGAAAGATAACCAGAATTCTGGGCCAAAATTTATCAAATTCTGAATCAGAACTCAGATGCAAAATTAAGAATAAAAACTTCTTTTACACTCTAAACGAGTACGCAAGACCAGAAATCACATTTGAAATAAGTCAAATTAACATCAAACATTAAGTAGAACAGATTATATTATGAAAATTCATTATTTCTAAATACAATAGAATAATTCTATTGTAAGATAACTTCTAATTGAATCATACTTTTAACATTATTTGAACAAAAAGGAAATAATAAATATCCTGAATAAAAAATAAAGAAATAATAGTAAATAAAATGAACAAAAAAATGTAAATTGAAAACCGGATTCTGAATCAGAACTCAGAAAGAAAAGTCCAGAATAAAGACTTCTTTCACACTGTAAATCAGAAAAAAAGTAAATCTAAAATTAAGCCAAAATAACATCAAACGTCAAGTGAAATGTACAGAAATTGGTACATCTACACTGTAAAAAAAAATTCCATAAAATTTACGGTTAAAAAAACGGCAGCTGTGGTTGCCAGAATTTTACCATAAAAATACGGTAGCAACGTTTTAGGTTTTACGGTTTTAACTTAAATTTAAAGTTAAATACCGTACTTTCATTAACTGATATAATGTTAATATGCCAACCTACTGAAGTACTGAAATCTGTTTTGTACCTTTGTAATACACTGATAACCACCAAATGCAGGTGGTGATGAGAAAGTCACATGATGAGCCAAAGCCCATCACAAGCAGCTTTTAAATAATAACATATATAGAAGGTGCACAATGTCATTCACACAAACACTAAACACCATCATGGTAACACACATGAAACTGAAATAATGCAATAAACATTCATTTAACAACATTAGGTGTAACACACAAACCTAATATACAAAACTGATGTGAAAAAACTAAGAAACATAGTTATTTCAACAAAAAAACTTACAATTTGAAATGTAACGTAGGGAATTCTGGGAATGTCAATTTACGGTTATTCACTGTAAATTATACGGTCTTTTTCACTTCCAAAAAATTTTACAGGTTTTTACTGTAGCATTTTTACAGTCTTTTACCATTAAATTCACGGTCATTTTTTACAGTGTACAAAATACCATGACCATTTAAAAGAATTGTTCAAAATGTCATGTTTCAGTCATGTTGCACTCATGTAATTAGATTCCTACTTCTCATTGCCTTCACAGTTTTTTTAATAGGACACCTGTGGATCCCTGTGATAGACAAACTCCTGTCCTACACCTTTTTAATGTAAAATGCTGTATTGCTCAGTTAAAAACACTCAAAACAAATTGTAGTGGAAAAAACATATTCAGCTAATCTTAGTGTAAGCTTCAACAACTATACCGTCTTTGAAGAAACCACTAAAAAATTATCTCTGCCAGGAGCACCGTAGAAACAAGTTTGGTTTATTTCAGCTCAGCCAATAAAACAGAATGCTACTAATCCAGAAAGCCCCCTGCTGTTACACTAATTGAGTTCAATACGCAGTGAGTGTAACCATCCCTCTCTCTCTCAATCTCCTTCTGTCCCGTTTATTTCCTCTCACTCTCACTGTTGTCCTTTTTTTATGTGTATTCTGTGGAGTTGTCTTTTAGAGTTCCTCTTTCTTAAAGAATGAGAAATCCATTTTATATGATTTTTGTAATTTTAGTTCATATGGGTGCTTTGTTATGCAGAATAAAAGTTGCTAACAAGTAGCTACATAAGCACTTAAACAGCTGTTTGGCTTCAGCAGCCCTCATGTTGTGTTCCTGAAAATGCTAGTTAATGTTATTGCATTGGAATAAAACATAATTACTGACTTTGCTCACATAACAACTTAACAAAAAATTTTTTTTTTTACTTTTTTGGAATTTTTTTCCCACCTTGTAAACCTTGTGGAGTTCCTGATCAAAAATGACCAGCTTACAAAATATTACTTATTAATGTCCTGTTATGCTGTATTATTACCAAATATTGGACTTAATCGTTTTATCAACTTGGGCCTCATTGATCTGAGCTCATGCACCAAAATCTTTGAGTGAACATTGTCAAAATGATCTGCAAATAATGCTTTTTTTCACTCAAAACCCGAGATTCATATACTTAGATCAATTAGGCCTACAACTAATCAGCTCCAAAAAGAAATAATAAAACAAGTTAACAAAGACTGAATCTAAGGTTTGTGTTTGTAGCTTACAATTTTAAAGCAGTTTCAAAATTTGCATTTGCGATGTGCAATTTATGTTGTAGAAAAAACATGAAAGCCTCTTCAAATAACATTAACCACAGTTCTTATTGTACTCATAAACTGAAAACCTCTATTCTAAAAATCCATAGCAAATAGCAATAGATTTGAAAATGCTAATTCTGCTCTGTTTTAGTTCTATAAAAATTGTCAAGCAAGTTTTCAAAGCATCCATACGTATTTTTGTAGCTAATGATTCACACCAAGGTCCAAGTTGGCATTTTTCTTTGGTTCATTTAAGCTCTCTACGATGTTCCCTAATCAAGACCTGAGGAAAAGAGATGTAGCGAGAGAATGAGAGAGAGAGCAGGTGCGCATTAGCGTGAAACCCGAAACCTGCCCACATCTCCCAATTAAAGCTTGATGGTCATTATGCATTCAGGTGATGAGAACCTTCCCACTTGAATCGGGTTTTTGTATTCCCTCATATCCTCTGCTTTCCCCACATGCATATTAATCACCGGATTGAAATCATGATACCTGATTTGTCTCTAATGGACTGTACAATGCATCTGTCATTATTTATGTTATTTCCTTCCTCCCCTCCTCCTCTTTCCTTCCCGCGTTCTTTATGGCAGGTAGTGAGCTGACACAGGAGTGTGTAATTAACTCAGTGAGGCTGTAGAAAGCAGTGTGATCTGTCACCAGCCGGGCCCCGTCAGTGTAACACAGCTTTACACCACCTGACTGCTTCTCATTAGGAGAAATGTGTGTGTGTAAATGATTTAGCAGCCTGGTCCTTGCATCTCTACACCAACACGCCCTTAAACCTCCTCTTCTTTCATTTCAGTATAGGAACACCTCATCTGTAGTCCGAGGTACGAGTGGCCTTCACATGATGATGCCCATTAGCTAACATGAGGGACATCAGAGCACATAATTCATGCATTACATGTGACTGGCTTAAAGGGAAAGTTCAAATACAAAAAAAAGAAAATTCTACCATCATTTATTCTCCCGCATGTCACTCAGAAAATGTATGACTTTCTTTTTTCTATAAAGCAAATATTTTGAATAATATAATAGTCGCTCTTCCGTGCAATTAAAATGAATGGGAACCAAAGCTTTCAAGCTTCAAATAGGACTCAAACGCATTATAAAAGTGGTGCATGCGACTTCTGCCCTGTATTTCAAGTCTTCCGATGCCATACGAAAAGCCGGAAGTCGGCATAAAATGATAAACTTCATTTCCACTAAGCTGTTAACCTCTGTGACCAGATCATAGAGTACATTCAAAAACTGAATCAGAACTCATGAACGAATCATTTGGTAAACTGGATCAATTGATTAAAAAGATCTTACTCAAAAGATTTGTTTTTCATCACTACTTTATTCTCATTATAAAGTAGGTTATTACTATAAACTAAAATTTTAAGACCAAAACAATTTACCTAAAATGTATAATCAAAATTAAAAGAAATTAAAAACAGAAAGAAAATAGTAATGAACAAAAATAAATCTTATTTTTAGTAGCAAAAGTTTAGCAGATAGTAGAAAATAAAATGTCTATTTAAAAAAACTAAACTGTAACTATTAAAGTTATTGTTGAAACTACATTGAAGAAAAATTGGTGTAGAAACAATTTTCACTCAGAAAACAATTACAAAGAAAACGCAAGTAACAATTGCAAAAGTAGAAAAAGTAGTAATTGTGAAGTAGAAAAATAGAAACAGTATTTCTTTCTTTGTAATGTTTTACTAGTCATTGTTTTATCTATAATGTTGAAAAATTATTATATACAATGTAACTAAAATGTAAATCAACATCAATATATATATAAATGAATAACACTACAATTTCTAAAAAATTAATCACACAAAGTATTCGTATGACTTCAGAAGACTTGGAATACAATGCAGAAGTCATTTAGCTCACTTTTATGATGCTTTTGTTATTTTGACAGCCCAAAAAGTTAAAGAGTAAAGAGGACATTCTTCAAAATGTTTTATGTGGCTTGTTTGAAATGACAGAGAGTGAGGAAATGATGACTTTTGGGTTCACTGACCCTTTAAAGGGCACATCGGATGTCCATTTTCCACAAGTTTGTATGATTCTTTAGGGTCTTCATGAAATGTCGACAACATGCTTTGGTTAAAATTCCTCAATGGTCGTGCAAAACAACACCCTTTTTACCTTGTCAAAAACAGCTCTGTTCACAGTGACCCGTTTCGGTGCATGTCTCTTTAAATGCTAATGAGCTCTGCTCACCCCGCCCCTCTCTTCCTGGAAGAGGAAAGGCGATTTGCAAATAATCATAAAAAATATAAAGTTTGAGACTTACTTCTTTTGGAGGTGCAGCTGGATCACGAACTGGGTACTGATCCATCCTTGAGTTTAAAATTTTTAGCAAAACCTGCCTTGAATTGTCCCTCGTTCTGAAAGCAGTCTGGAGTAAAATGATTCGCTCAGACATAAACGAATTTAGGTGCATTCAGTGATGCGTTACCATCAATAACAAAACTATTCCACTGCGTCCTCAGTGGGTCTGATGTCAGGAGAAAATGAAGACTCTTATGTTCACTTTTACATCCAACTATAAAACAGCTGCACTGCTTACGAGTCATTGTTGTCGCTACAGCTGCTCGAGTGCGGAGAAAATAGCAGCGTACAACTGGCTGAGGGCTGAAATATGCTAATACGGGAGAGTTCGTCAGCGGTCGTGGGCGGGGCTTGAGCAATATGACGTCATACTGCTCAGAAAATCAAAACGCTTGATAATTGTGACTGTTTAGGTTTTTTGGGGATTAAAATAAAAAAGGTTAATGGACGTTTATCATTGTAGGGTGGTTGTGTCCACACACTGCTAAGACATATATATGCAAAAGTGAATTTTGCATCCGATGTCTATTTTAAACCTGCATTTCTTTCATTTGACTAGCAACAGACTCCCTTCCACAGTTGCGAGTGATTTTTGCATGATGGCACCTGAGAGACATCAGAGCACATAAATCATGCATTACATGCGACCAGCTTAAAGCTACTTATGCCTGACTAATATGGAGAAAGAAAGATCTTTGTGTTTCTCATTTCATACTCAGGATCTGCAGTAAATTACATCCACCTATCCTCACACAGAGAAGGAAATGGAGAGAGGGAGAAAGGGAGGAAAGGAAAGAAAGAGAAGGAGCACCAGAGAATACTGCTGAGACCACATTTAGTGATGCTGAAAGTCTAATTACAGTGGGCAGCTGCTCGCAATAGGGTTTACACAGCAGCATGCTGAGTACAGGTAGAGAGGTCAGGCTCTCCACACCTCTGGAGAACAGCGATGAGGAACAGACCACATGGTGGGATGTAGATCCCACAGTAAAACAACAGTTTCCCTCAGTTTTACAAACATCTACAGGCAGGGTGGTGATAGCCTGATGGTTAGGGGTTTAGCTTGGTGGGGCGGAGAGTACAGGTTTGATATCCTGTAGGAGCGACTCATAAACTGTTATTGGACTTATTGGAATGTTCTATCACCATCGTACTACTAGCCCAGATGGCTCCAATGGGATTGTGCCTGCAATTAGTAAACTGTAAACTGCAATGCTATAAAGTGTGCACTTAATGGCATGTTGTCACACGGGAGGTTGTCCAATGGACTTAATCTCAGTAACTATAATGTTTGAGTCAAATAGCTAATTAAATATACTTGTTTTCTCTAGCATAGAGATTTTGTAAGGTGACAACACGTGACCAAACATGCCCCACTGACACGGGTTGACGTGTTAAATTAACATTTTGACCTGGAGACCAACAGTAGAAATAAAAAAAAAAAAATGGATACAATTTATATGATAATTTTTTATTTAATATTTAATATAATTTTATATAGATTTCAAAAATTCTCTCTCTAGTTTTTAATATAATTATATATTAAATTACATTAATATGCATATTTTAAAATGTGCATATAAACTATTTCAATAAGTATTTATGTATTAATATGCATATTGAAAATGTGTATATAAACTTACATTTTAATATGATTATAAAACAATAAATAAAATTAATCTGCTAAACTTTTATATAATATCAGATATATTTGAATCATATATATATATATATATATAATAACAACATAATGTTTAATGTAATATAATATAATAATAATAATATAATAATATACATTTTAGAAAATGTATGTATATGAATATATATTTACTAATATATTATAATGTTAAATACATGCACATAATTACATACATAATTTATACTATTTAAAAAAATGTTTGGATGTGTATATATATACACACACACAGACACACACGCATTTTAGATAATTACTATATTAATATTGTTAAATATTATGTATTATATTCACTCTCACTGGTAAAATAAAACAAATACATTGGCGGAACTTGCACATGTCTCACACTTGTAAGTCTCATTTGAGTCTCTGAAGGACCATGCTGCTATTCATGTGAGCCTGCAGTGAAATTATTAGGTTTGGGAGTCTGCCATTTAATCCACAAATGAACCAAACCACACGCTAACATGTTCAGATCACACCAGCTGTTGTACTTTGTAGAATTCTACACAGCGGTCTCTCATGGCTGGCAGATCGAATTACGGCTCGATAGAACGACACAAGCTAAGCGTGACGAGATTGTCCCCAGTCAGCGTGTGCTTGGATTAATATGCATGAAAATTGAAACACATATACTCAATAATCATTTAAGCACCAGCCTAGGCTTGAAACAGCCAAATCCACTTGAATTCATGCATGTCACGGACAAAGAAAATATCTCCACAGGGTTTTTTTATAGGCCCTGTAAAAAAAAAAAAAAAATGAGGAGTTGACAATATTTTCCCCATTACCCCTGCAGGGGTCTTTTCATATGCTTCCTTAAAGGTGTACAAATGTATTTCAGGATGAAATAGGCTTAAGTGGAGGATTCTCAGATTGACGGCAGGGTTAAAGACCACACATTAGACTGGTTAAAAGTGCTACGGTCTTTTTGAGCTTCATATACTACTACATTTCAAGGTAAATTCCTCTTGGGCTATCAAGTTCAGATTTCCCTTTCAAGTTAGACACTAAAGGCAGATTCTACCTCTGACGGAAAGTGGAAGGTCTGCAAAAATGTGGAAGGGACATATATATATATATATATACTGTATATATATATATATATATATATATATATTATATTATATTATATAGAATCTGTAATAGCAATCTATAGTTTCAAGGCATATTCACACCTTCACACCGCATTTTTTAGCTAAACAATGCATGCAAAACATACAGTATATGATCTGTTGTTTTCGTATTCGTTGATTCTTTCATTAGCTTTGGACACTTAACATTTTATTCAAGTATCCAAACATTTTTTTAGTCAATGACATAGACTGGTTAAAAGTGCTACGGTCTTTTTGAGCTTCATATATATCTACATTTCAAGGTAAATTCCTCTTGGGCTATCAAGTTCAGATTTCCCTTTCAAGTTAGACACTAAAGGCAGATTCTACCTCTGACGGAAAGTGGAAGGTCTGCAAAAATGTGGAAGGGACATATATATATATATATATACTGTATATATATATATATATATATATATATATATTATATTATATTATATAGAATCTGTAATAGCAATCTATAGTTTCAAGGCATATTCACACCAAGGATAGGCATTTTTTAGCTAAACAATGCATGCAAAACATACAGTATATGATCTGTTGTTTTCGTATTCGTTGATTCTTTCATTAGCTTTGGACACTTAACATTTTATTCAAGTATCCAAACATTTTTTTAGTCAATGACAAATGTTTGTCATAGTTTGTGTGAATAGTTTTAGTGTAAAATTCTTTGCTATTATTTTACACTCTTCTGTCATTTATTCAGTGCATATTTCTATAATACATTCTTTTTTTCCCCTTTACTCCAGCAGTCTGTTCTAGCCATCTACTATCTACTAATCCATACACTTATTTCCCAAACATAATGAGAACATTTAATGCTAAGAGGGCTTTGGATTTGCATGGTTCTTAATTGAAATGAGATTTGCTGAGGTCTTGGAAAAAGCAAGCCCATCACAGGGTGTTAATTTTTTTTAGAGCACAGGGACCAATGCTTGACTTAAAGACCTGGTGAAAAACAAACAGACACACATACCGAAACACACAGAATAGGCATCACAGAGCTGACCTTGAAGGCCTTAGCCGCATGCAGCACAGAGAGCACTATAATCTCACAAGCAATATATCATTTAGGAGAACTAGATTTTTACATTTTCTGAAGAAAAACTCACTGACATAATAGTCTTCTTTGGATGGTTGCCAGAATGTTGCTATGCAGTACTGAAGTCTTTTAAATGGTTTTAACATGTTACTATGCAGTTGCTATGGTGTTGTGGGTGGTTGCCAGTGTGTTGCTATGCAGTCTTCTGAGTGGAATAAAGGGATAGTTCAACCAAAAAATAAAATTCTGTCATCATTTATGTACTCTCATGTGATGTCGTTCCAAATGGGTGATTGTCAATGCGTTGCTATGCAGTCTCCTAAATGTTTTAGTTCCTTTTCATGTGTGCTATGCAATCGTTAAGTCTTCTGAGTGCTTTGAGTGCATTGTTATGCGGTTTTTAGATGGTTGTCTGGGTGGCTGCTCATTGGCCCGAATAATCTCTATAATAATCAAGACATTAAATGTGACTCCTTCAGTTTCTATTGGATTTTCATTTACCATTTTATCCGCCAGACAAAAACTGTTTAGGAGAAGTTAGATTGCTTACAAAAATATCAACATACCTCTCCTCAACTTTATGTCTGAATAACAGAAACCATGCAGGATGAGTAAAGTTTAGTGCTTAGTTTTTTTTATGCATATTGGCAAGCTCTGCTCTTCGGAAAGTCCCAAATTGAGTAAAAAATGGAAGGTAAACACAAGAAAAGCAGGGAGAGGTTGGCACATTGTGGCAACAGAGAGAATGTGACAGTAAAAAAAAAAAGTGGAGAGGGAACAGAATGAGACTGGAATGACAAATAAAACAGTGACAACTATATGTTAGAAAATAAACCCTGAGTAACAAGCCAAACACACACTCACACATAAAAAAATTATTATTATTTTTCCCTTCCCATCATCCCTTATCTCTATTTAAAAACACACATCTTCGTCCATTCACATGCATTTTCAGTTTATTAGCTTTGTCCGCAGTGGTGCATTAGGCAGTGCTTCGGCCATGAAGCACTGCTTGAGGCTCAGCCAGCTCCCCGGGGATCTTTCTATTTACTGATACTATCTGTAAAGAGCTCTGCAGAGGACACAACCTCCACCATCACCCTGCTTACGAATGCCTGGTCACAGCACAAAGATAGATTTCTTCACTTCTCCTGCTTCTGGACTAACGCTGCTTCTCTTTTTGGAGGGGGCCTGACGCAAGCAAACACAGACAGGCTGACTGACAATGAGGCAAACATTACATGAGACAGTAGCTACTTCTGCTGCCAGACTCAATCGTATTGAATGTGACAGTGATGGGGTTCACAAGAGCAGCTAGGACCATGGCAGATGTCGTTCTGAGTCATGAGAACATCCAAGTATTTGAGACAGTCTACTAATAAAGAAAAACACATGCACCTACACACAGCACCAAGGACACCCAAGCTCAGGAACTCGCCCTTCAAGCACGTTTCATGCAAAAGTTAATCACAGGGAAAGCGACTCTGGGGGTTTTGTTCAACAGCCTATTCCTTCATCTCCGCTTGAGCTGGAATCATTAAACACATCCACTGGACAGTGAGGAGAACACACATGGCTTGTTTGTCAATTTCCGAGGGAACAGAGGCAAATCTGAGCTTAATGAAGAGAGGCTCACAGCGAGCCTTTGAAGTCGCTAAGCCGGCGAGGCACTCGGCAAACACTCCATTGTATGAGTTGTATGAGGTCGACTTAAGTAGATCATCTCTTCTCGATGATGAGGAGAATTCTCTCAAAACTCATGAAAGAAAAGTGGTGGTAATACTTCTACAGAATACGTTTGAGTATTAGCGAGAAGGTGGAGGGAGAGAAAGAATGAATGGAGAAGAGAGAGGGGAAAAAAACTTTGTGTATCACAAAAAGGGAAAGGGAAGATAGAAAAAAGACAAACAATGATTTTATATAAACATGTGCAGTGTTGCTCCTTCCCTGCTGAAAAGATCAGAAACACAAATTGTAGACAGATCAATTTATTTAAATATCAACAAATAAACTATGTATTATATATCTAGTTATACTACAGGGCTGTTGAATGCTTGAATCTAAATGGTTGACAAATGTTCTAAGGTGTGCAATTATTTTTCAGGAAATGCAAGGCTATAGCAGTTCCAGGCAGTTCTTGACTGGATTACAGTTCCATATCACTTCTCAAAATGATTTCTGTAATTTCAAAGTTCCTTACAGCCTACAACAGCAAAAGAACCAAAACCCATAAAGACACTGACCAAGCCAATAAAAATAACAAGTAACATTATAAAAATGACAAACTACTGTATATTTCCATGTTTTTTCCCACAAAATTACTTTTTATTGTCAAGTCACCTTGATATATATATATCACTTTATACAATACACATTTTGTCAATGCAACTTTACAGTGTTAAAGGGGTCATATGATGCGATTTCAAGTTTTCCTTTCTCTTTAGAGTGTTACAAGCTGTTCGTGAATAGATAAGATCCATAAAGTTGCAAAGACTAAAGTCTCAAACCCAAAGAGATATTCTTTATAAAAGTTTTGACTGGTCCACGCCCTCCTAAAACACCTCGTTTAAACACGCCCCCACATGTCTACGTCACGATGTGGGAAGATTTGCAAAACGCCGCCCAAATCTTCACGCAAAGAAAGAAGGTGTAACTTTATTGTTGCTGCCACCGCCGTATAAATCAGAAGTATAAATCAGCCTTTACTGCCATTCCCATAGTGGGGAAG